>NW_020868221.1:0-21312 GCF_003369695.1 Bos indicus x Bos taurus
TACTCATTTACTCTGAATTAGCCAAACCTTCTGTTTTTAATTACACACTTAATTCACCTAGCATGGTCTAATTACAGAAAACAAAACATCATTTAGACAAAAGGTGGCCTTGAACTTAATCTATCAAAACACCAGTTAGTTTTAAAAGTTTTCAGTTCTTAATAAACTGCCAGGACATGCAACAGCAATTTCCCAATGTGATCATAGCTTTTATAGAAACAGATTTACTACATAATCAAACATCTGTATATACTTGAAAACTGATGTACTGTCTCACTATTAATGCGAATCTGCTTAAATTTTGACAGATGTTAAAAAAAAAAGTCTTAAAGTCAAAGTACTATTTTGTATACTTTTTAAACGTCCAAGATCATTTTGCCTTGAAATGACGAGTCATCATAACCATGGCTACTTATTTACAAAATGGTCCAGGGCTCTGCAAAAGCTCATCTGTGAAATTTCCCCCAACTCTCCACAGCAGAGGAGCCCTTCCCTTTGTGCCTGTGCCACCACTTCACTTTACACATCTCTCAATCCCAGCATTTACAGCACTGAATGGTGATTACTGGTTTAAAGATCTGTCTCCTACTAGAGTGCAAGCTTCATGAACGCAGAGTTTATGTCTTTTATTTTCTATAAGATGTGCTCCAACGGTGGAGCACAGTGCCTGACAGGGAGCAAGTTCTCAATACATGTTTCCTGAATTAATGTTTTTAAATCTAATACTGTAAAAAACTATCTTAATTTGGAGATGACATGATCTTGAATATACAAAATTCTAAGGAATCACCAAAATACTACTAGAACTAAGAAATGAGTTCCATAAAGGTTGCAGGATACAAGATCAATATATGAAAATCAATTGTTTTTCAATACAGTAGCAAAGAGCAAACCAAAAATCAAATTAAGAAAAATAATTCCATTTAGAATGACATGAAAGAATAAAAATATTTAGGAATAAATTTAACAAGTGCAAACATACTATGAAAATTATAAAACATTTCTGAGAGAAATTAAAGAAGTTCCAAATAAATGTAAAGACATTCCATGTTCATGGGTTGGGAGACAATATTGTTAAGGGTGAACTACTCCTCAGATTATCTACAGAATCTGGAGAGTCAATGCTGCTGCTAAGTCACTTCAGTCGTGTCCGACTCTGTGCGACCCCATAGACTGCAGCCCACCAGGCTCCCCTGTCACTGGCATTCTCCAGGCAAGAACACTGGAGTGGGTTGCCATTCCTTTTCAATGCATGAAAGTGAAAAGTGAAAGTGAAGTCACTCAGTTGTGCCTGACTCTTAGTGACCCCATGGACTGCAGCCTACCAGGCTCCTCCGTCCATGGGATTTTCCAGGCAAGAGTTACTGGAGTGGGGTGCCACTGCCTTCTCCGGAGAGTCAGTGCAATTCCTACCAAATCACAGCTGACTTCTTGGCAGAATATGACAAGCTCATCCTAAAATTCATATGAAAATTCATAGAATTAAAAATAGGCAAAACATACAATGAACATTATTCAGCCTTAGAAAGGAAGGAAATCTGGTCACAAGATACAACACAGATGAACCTTGAGGACATTATACAAGTGAAATAAACCCATTATAAAAAGTTAAATACTACACAGTCAAGCAATTGTCAGAGGTATCTAAGGAGTCAAATTCATAGAAACATGACAAGATAGAATGATGGTTACCAGGGGCTGGGAAGGAGGGAAAATGTGAGTTGTTTAATGGATACAGAATTTCGTTTTGCAAGATGAGAAGAGTTGTTGTGGAGAATGGTTGCACAACAATGAATGTAAACGTTAGGAACTGCACAGTTAGAAACGTTAAGTTAAGATGGTAAATCTTATGTTTTTTTTTTTTAAAAACAAAAATTTATTTTTAAAATAGCCCAAACAATCTTGAAAAAGAACAACAAATTGGAGGGACACATTTCCTGAATTCAAAACTTACTGCAGAGAGCTACAGTAATCAAGATGGTGTGTTTCCACGCCACTCCCTCAATTCGCCCCACCCTCTCCTTCCCCCATTGTGCTCCCAAGTCTGTTCTCATGTCTGCATCTCCACTGCTGCCCCGCAAACACGCTCATCAGTATTCTTTCTAGATTCCACACATGTGTGTTAATATAGATATTTGTTTTTCTCTTTCTGACTTACTTCACTCTGTGTAACAGGCTCTAGGTTCATCCACCTCATTAGGACTGACTCAAATGTGTTCTTTTTATGGCTGAGTAATATTCCTTTGTATATACGTACCACAACTTCTTTATCCATTCATCTGTCAATGGACATCTAATTGCTTCCAATTTACAAGTTAAAAAAAAAGATAGTGTGGTACTGGTAGGAAGACAAGTGTATATAACAAAGCAACAGAGTTAACAATCTAAAAATAATTCCTCACATTTATGGTCAACCAATTTTCTAGAAGAGTGACAAGACCACTTAATAAGGAAAAGAATATTCTTTTCAACAAATGATGCTGGGACAACCGGATACTGACAAGCAACAGAATGAAATTGAATTTCTATCTCACATCATATGTAACAATTAACCTGAAGTGGATCAAAGCCCTGAACGTAAGAGTCAAAACTATAAAACTCTTAGAAAAAAACATAAGTGCAAATCTTCATGATCTTAGTTTAGGCAATAGTTTCTACACAAGCAATATTAAACAAATGAAAAAAAAGGACTTCATGAAAATCAAAAATTTTTGTGCTTCAAAGGACCTGGTAAGACAGTGAAAAGACAACCACAGAATAGGAGAAAATCTTGAAAATCATAGACCTGAAGAGCAACTTGATATAGAATATATTAAAAAACTTTTACACTCAATAAAAATACTAACCACATAATTAAAACATAGGCAAAGGGCTTGAATAGACATTTCTTCAAAGGATATATGTAAATAGAAAATAAGCATATGAAGATACTAAACAGCATTAGCTATAAGGGAAATACCAATAAAAAATCCAATGAAAACAAACAAAACCACAATGAGATTCCACTTCACACCCACTAGGATGGCCAATCAAAAATATAGATAATAGCAAGTGCTGATGAGCATGTGGAGAAACTGGAACCCTTAATACTGCTGATGGGAATCTACAACAGTGCAGCTGCTTTGGAATATAGTCTGACAGTTCCTCAAAAGCTTAAACCTAGCATTGTCACATGATTTAGCAATTCCACGCCCAAGAGAAACGAAAATCTGCACAAAAATTTTTCACAGCCACGTTATTAATAATAACTAAAAGGTGGAAATAATCTAATCATCAGTTGATAAATGGATAACCAAATACTGTACATTCAAACAATGGAATATTATTTGTCTACAAACAGGAATGAAGTGCTGATATACAGCGTAACACGGTTGAACCTTGAAAACTTTACTTACACACACAAATAACTTAAAATATTAAATGACCAAACTACATTTCTAGAGAAGAAACATGATTATGTGGAAGTACAGCTGACCCTGAACAACACAGGAGGTAGGGGGGCCAACCTCCATGTAGTGAAACCTGTGTACAAGTTAGAGCAAACCCCCTGCATCCTCTATAAAAGCTGTTCCGCATCTGTGAGTTCCACTAAGTGCAGGCTGTGGAGTACTGTACTATTTACCAATGAGAAAAATCTACATGAGTGCACTCAAACTCTGTCGTTAAAGGGTCAACTGTATAAAGCTTCCAATGGCTGAAGAGATGTCTTCACGCCTAAATTGTTCCCTGAAAAGAGGTGAAAACCCCCACTATAAACTACACAAAGTGTAACATGGCCTTGCCCTCATAAAGTAAGTAATTACTTCATGTTACTATAATAATTTTATCTTTTTTTTTTTTCTTTTTTGAGATTTAGGGAGGATCTTTTTCACTTCAAGAATTTATTATGAACTTAAACTGTCAGGATCAGTAATAACCTCCCTTGTTGCTAAACTATTCAAGGGATCAGTGCTCATCTTGAGCTTTAGCTGATCACTCCCTCATTTTAGGACACTTTTCTCACTTAACCTTCAGGATACCACACTCCCCTGGCTCTCTTCCTACCTCCTGATCGTTCCTTCTCATACTCTTTTGCTGGTTCCTTCTCTTCTCCTCAAACTTTTAACATTGCTATGCTCTTGGGACCAGCCCTTAACTCTGTGGTAGGCTGAATAATCATCCCTCAAGATACCATGCCTAATTCCTGGAACCTGTAAATGCTACCTTATATGGCAAAAACTTTGAAATGTGATTAAGCTGAGGGTCTTAATTTAAAATCCTAAAGACGGGGAACTCATTCTGAATTATCTGGATAAACCCTGAATGTAACCACAAGCGTTCCCAAAGGAAGTGAGGATGACAGGAGATTTCACAAAGAAGAAGGGACGGGAGAAGTAATTAGATGTTGAAAAAGGCAAGGAAACAGATTCTCTCTTAATATCTCTGCGGCGGGGTGGGGGGGTGGGGTGGGGGATGTTTGGCTCTGCTGAAGTCTTGATTTAGTCCCATAAAACAGTTTGTATTTCTGACCTCCAGAACCATAAACAAATAAATTGAGAATGTTATACCAGCAGAAACACTATCTGCTTGGATTGAAAAGAACAAGGATACACCTGTGTCTCCACTCTTTTCCTACAAATAGGTTCATCAATACCTTTATTCTAGATTCCATATATATGTGTTAATATACAGTATTTATTTTTCTCCTTCTGACTTACTTCACTCTGTAAAACAGACTCTAAGTTCATTCACCTCACTAGAATGACTCAAATTGACACAGATGTAGGGAATGAACTTGTGGATACAGTGGGGAAGAAAAGAGTGGGACAAAAAAGTAGCATAGACACATATACACTATCAAGTGTGTGAAACAGATAGCTGGTGAGAAGTTGCTATATTACACAAGGAGCCCAACCTGGTGGTCTGTGATGATTGAGGGGGTGGGATGGAGGGAGAGGAGAGAGGCTCAAGAGGGATGGCTGTGTGTATAATTTTGGCTGACTTGCACTGTTGTACAGCAGAAACCAACACATCATCATAAAGCAATTTCCCTACAATTAAAAAATAATTTTTTTTAAAAAGGACAAGAATAGGATGAAATGAAGGAAGAACTGTCAAACTTCCAAAATTCTACAAGCAGTAAACAGGCTAATAAAACTTGTTTAGTAGCAAAGTCATGTCTGACTCTGCGACCCCACAGACTGTAGCCTGCTGGGCTCCCCTGTCCATGAATTTCCATACAAGAACACCGGTGTGGGCTGCCACTTGCTTCTGCAGGGGAAATGAAACCCACCTCAGGTAGACTGTTAACCACTAGGGAAGCCACTAGGGAAGCCGCTAAAACAACTTCTTTACCCTTCAGGAAAAAGGAAGGGTGACTCAGAGAGAGTAGAGTAAATGACCCAGAGGGCAGAGCCTCAAGTCACAAAAGATTACTCTCCGGTCTTGAAACCTAGTAAGATTTTCAACACTGAATTTCAAAATTGCTTGGGACCAGTGAGTCTTTTCTTCCTTCCACTGAATCCTTTTTGAAATACTTGTAACTGTTACCTTATGCCTCTGTGTCACTATTATATTCTGGGGGCTGATGATCTCAATAGATCATTTGCTTCCTAGTTCAATAGGTCCATGACGGATAGGAATTTTGTTCCAGAATGGATCGTGCCTACAGTATAACAACACCTGATTTTGATGATGATATTCTGGGGACCTGTGATCCTTCAGAGGAGGGGCTCTGAGTGAATGCTGTAATGGGCTGAGACTTTTGGAGATGTTGGGTTGAGGTGAATGTATTTTGCACGAGGATAGACATGAATCCTTGGGGACCACAGTGAAGACTGCAGTATGCTGTATTAAAGGCGTCCCGAGATGTCCATGTCCTAATACCTGGAACCTATGAATATGACTTTACAAGACTTTGTAGAAGTGACTAACTTAATAATCTTGAGATGAAACATTACCCTTCAATATACAGTTCAGTTCAGTCACACAGTCGTTTCCGACTCTTTGAGACTCGATGAATCACAGCACGCCTCCCTGTCCATTACCAACTCCTGAAGTTCACCCAAACTCATGTCCATCAAGTCGGTGATGCCATCCAGCCATCTCATCCTCTGTCGTCCCCTTCTTCTCCTGCCCCCAATCCCCAATCAGACTCTTTTCCAATGACTCAACTCTTTGCATGAGGTGGCCAAAGTACTGGAGTTTCAGCTTTAGCATCATTCCTTCCAAAGAACACCGAGGGCTAATCTCCTTTAGAATGGACTGGTTGGATCTCCTTACAGTCCAAGGGACTCTCAAGAGTCTTCTCCAACACCACAGTTCAAAAGCATCAATTCTTCGGTGCTCAGCTTTCTTCACAGTCCAACTCTCACATCCATACATGACCACTAGAAAAACCATAGCCTTGACTAGACAGACCTTTGTTGGCAAAGTAATGTCTCTGCTTTTCAATATGCTGTCTAGGTTGTCATAACTTTTCTTCCAAGGAGTAAGAGTCTTTTAATTTCATGGCTGCAGTCACCATCTGCAGTGATTTTGGAGCCCCCCCAAAAAAAAAGTCTGACATTTTCCACTGTTTCCCATCTATTTCCCATGAAGTGATGGGACCAGATGCCATGATCTTCGTTTTCTGAATGTTGAGTTTGAAGCCAACTTTTTCACTCTCCACTTTCACTTTCATCAAGAGGCTTTTGAGTTCCTCTTCACTTTCTGCCATAAGGGTATTGTCATCTGCATATCTGAGGTTATTGATATTTCTCCCAGCAATCTTGATTCCAGCTTGTGCTTTCCAGCCCAGCATTTCTCATGATGTACTCTGCATAGAAGTTAAATAAGCAGGGTGACAATATACAGCCTTGATGTACTCCTTTTCCTGTTTGGAACCAGTCTGCTGTTCCATGTCCAGTTCTAACTGTTGCTTCCTGACCTGCATACAGGTTTCTCAAGAGGCAGGTCAGGGTGGTCTGGTATTCCCATCTCTTTCGAATTTTCCACAGTTTATTGTGAGCCACACAGTCAAAGGCTTTGGCATAGTCAATAAAGCAGAAATAGATGTTTCTGGAACTCTCTTGCTTTTTCGATGATCCAGCAGATGTTGGCAATTTGATCTCTGGTTCCTCTGCCTTTCTAAAACCAGCTTGAACATCAGGAAGTTCATAGTTCACATATTGCTGAAGCCTGGCTTGGAGAATTTTGAGCATTACTTTACTAGCATGTGAGATGAGTTCAATATACAGGTGGACCTTAAATGAAATTCTAAGTGTTCTTTTAAAAGGACACTTTTAAATTCACACAGATGAAAAAGGTCATGTGACAGAAGTAGAGGAAGCAGTAACATAGAAAAGACAGCACTCCAATAGCTTTAAAGATGGAGAAGGGGCTATGAATCAAGGCTTCAAGGAATGCTGCTTGAGATGCTCAAAGATGAAACAGGTTCTCTGCTAAAGCCTCCGGAAGGAACACAGTGCTGCTGATAGCATGATTTACCCTCTGAAACTTAGTTAAGACTTCTGACTGCCAGAACAATGAAAAACAAATTTCTATTTTTTAAAGCCACTGTTTGTGGTAACTGGATATCATATTTTTCTATAGTCACAGAAAACTAATACAGACTCCTTTCTCTTATCTATACATATGCATTCATTTGGAGAGTCTGTTAAAGATTCTATTCGACCTCATGGTTTTGAATACCAAATATATACTGATGTCTCTCCCAAATGCAGCCTACGTGTCTCTCCCAAACTCCCAACTTGTATATACAAACAAAACTCCTGATATTTTCATACTGAATTAAACAAATAGACTAAAGGGATAGAACAGAACCCCCCAAATAGAATCTTTCATATACAGACATTTGATCTATGAGAGAGAGAGAGAATTTCACAAGTGGAGAAAGAATGGATTTTTCAGTATATGGTGCCAGACAATCAGTTATAAAATCAGCCTCCTATCTAACTCAAAAACCAAAGTGATTGATTTATGTCCAGGCAAAAACATGCACATGAATGTTCACAGCAGCTTCATTCATAACCACCAAAAACTGAAAGCAACTACGATGCCCTGCGATAGACGATGGAATATAAACAAACACACTGTGATGCATTCACACAATGGAATATTATCTGGCAACTGAAAAAAAAAAAGAGCTATCAAGCCATGAAGAGACATGGAGGAAATATAAATGTATATTCTAAGTGAAAGAGCCCAGTCTGAAAAGGCTACATAGTATATATGATTCCATCATATTTTGGAAAAAGAGAAACTTCAGAGACAGTAGAAAGATCGATGATTGCCAGGATTTGAAGAAACAGAGGGCGAGGGAATAGGTGGAGTACGGGGATTCTGGGGCAGTTACGCTATTCCATATCAAACTATAAAGGCAGGCACACGACAATATGCATTTGTCAAAATCTATAGAACTGTGCAACACAAAGAGTAAACCCTAATGGAAACTAAGGACTTTAGTCAATAATAATGTATCACTATTGGTTTATCAATTCTAACAAATATGCCACACTAACAGAAGATTAACAATACAGGGAACTAGGGAGTAGAGGAGTGAGAGGGAAAGTATGGAAACTCTGTACTTTCTGTTCAACTTTTCTATAAACCTAAAACTTCTCTAAGAAATAAAGTCTATTAACTAAAAACAACGTGGAAGGTAAAATTGTAAAATTTTAGAATTCAACAAATAAGATACATTTGCTGTGCTGCTGCTAAGTTGCTTCAGTCGTGTCCAACTCTGTGCGACCCCATAGACGGCAGCCCACCAGGCTCCTCCGTCCCTGGGATTCTCCAGGCAAGAACACTGGAGTGGGTTGCCATTTCCTTCTCCAATGCATGCATGCATGCTAAGTCGCTTCAGTCATGTCTGACTCTGTGCGACCCTATGGACAGCAGCCCACCACTGTCCACAGGATTCTCTAGGCAAGAATACTGGAGTGGCTTGCCATTTCCTTCTCCCAAGATATATTTATGTCCTTTTAAATATGACCCAGAAAGTGTATCTTAACAGAGAATAATGAATCCAATTATATTAAAATTGAGAACTTCTATCATTAAAAAAAATTACAGTGACAAAATGGGAGAAAAATATCATAGCAATTTAACGGAAATAAACAAAAACAAACATCCAGAATATATAAACAGTGCCTATAAAGCAATAAGAAAAGACAAATCACCTTAATAGAAGACTACAAGGCTTGAACAGACACTTTACAGAAGAGGAAATAAGAACGGCCAAAAGCCATGAGTCCACATGAAACTACATTCAGTCCCACTGGTGATGAGGGAAACATGGTAATGAAACATCTTTTGACAGCCACCAGATTGGTGACCGTACAAAACCTAGCAACAGTAAATCAATGAGAGTGCTGAGCAATGTGTACTCTTAGTGTAAACTGGTATACCCACTTTAAAATAATTGTGTATAATCAGTAAAGTTAAAGGTGTAAATATTCTACTATTTAGCAATTTCTAACACAGAAGATACTATAATGAAATTCTTGCACTTGTTCTCTGGGAGGCACGTATAAAAATGTTCACGGCAGCACTGTCTGCAACACCTAAAGGTGAGAAATGAGTCAAATATTAGTGAATAGACAGCAGATGTATAAAACATGGAGGGAAAAAAATCATTTAGTGGAAGACTATATAGCAGTGAAAATACATAAATTACAGTTTCATGAATCAAAACTACAGTTTCATGAATCCAGGGTATACTTTTGAGTATCAGTTCAGTTCAGTCGCTCAGTCATGTCTGAGTCTTGTGACCCCATGGACTGCAGCACACCAGGCCTCCCTATCCACAGCAACTCCAGAGTTCACTCAAACTCGTGTCCATTGAGTTGATGATGATGCCATCCAACCATCTCATCCTCTGTTATCCCCTTCTCTTCCTGCCCTCAATCTTTCCCAGCATCAGGGTCTTTTCCAATGAGTCAACTCTTCACATTAGGTGGCCAACGTATTGGAGTTTCAGCTTCAACATCAGTCCTTCCAATGAACACCCAGGACTGATCTCCTTTAGGATGGACTGGTTGGATCTCCTTGCAGTCCAAGGGGACTCTCAAGAGTCTTCTCCAACACCACAATTCAAAAGCATCAATTCTTCGGTGCTCAGCTTTCTTCACAGTCCAACTCTCACATCTATACATGACCACTGAAAAAACCATAGCCTTGACTAGACGAACCTTTGTTGGCAAAGTAATGTCTCTGCTTTTAATATGCTGTCTAGTTGATCATAACTTTGCTTCCAAGGAGTAAGCGTCTTTTAATTTCATGGTTGCAATCACCATCGGCAGTGAGTGATTTTGGAGCCCCCCCCAAAAAAGTCTGACACTGTTTCCACTGTTTCCCCATCTATTTCCCATGAAGTGATAGGCACAGATGCCATGATTTTAGTTTTCTGAATGTTGAGCTTTAAGCCAACTTTTTCACTCTCCTCTTTCACTTTCATCAAGAGGCTTTTTAGTTCCTCTTCACTTTCTGCCATAAGGGTGGTATCATGTGCATATCTGGGGTTATTGATATTTCTCCCAGCAATCTTGATTCCAGCTTGTGCTTTCTCCAGCCCAGCGTTTCTCATGATGACTCTGCATATAAGTTAAATAAGCAGGGTGACAATATACAGCCATGACATATTCCTTTTCCTATTTGGAACCAGTCTGCTGTTCCATGTCTGTTGGGGCCATAGTGAGGTACTCCGCCCGTGACAAAGGTCATGAGGAAGGAGGCTCGACATACGCAAAGGCGGGATCGAGCCTCAGGAGTCCCCCTGGAACTCCTCGAGCATCTACCCCATAACCAGAGCCTGCCTACTTTACTACTTGTGCTCTTACCTACACCTCTGACTTTACGGGGGGTGTCCCCACCACCTCTTTCGGAGAAGGAGTTAACCTAGAGCTCCAGTCAATAAAAACTCTTGGGTGTGACAAGAGTGTTTTAACCTACAAACTCCTCTGAAGGTTCTCTAGCCTGCCTGACAGGCTCGTCCGGCCACATGTGATTGCTCACAGCCTCCCAACCGTGAGAGGCACGAGATGCTTTAAACCTTCTAAAAACAGGTTCCTTAGAAAAGTTAGAAAACTATTAGTATAAGTATAATGGGCTGATTAGAAATTGTATTGGTGAAGGGTTTTTCATTTGTTGAGCCAATGTTTGTTGCTAAGTCTCCACATCCCCTGCCCTTACACACATTAATGAATATATAGAATAACCTTTGATATTAATCACGTTAGACCTTAGGCTAAGTAAATTCTTTCCTTAACTAAAACCCACTACACCCTCACCCTGTAGGAATGTAACTTTACTTGGGTGGCGTCTGTTTTGAGAATAATCAGCCCTGGAGAAATAAGTGTCCTGATTGACTGACCACTGTCACAGGGAGAGGGTCGTAAATTGTCAGCAGGCCCCCCTGGCCAGAAGATGATGTAACACCCCTAAGACCTCTGTATACATTTGTGTGAAGCACCTGACTTTAATAAAAGTCAGGACTGCTGTCCCCACGTGACTTTTGTATAACATCTTAGTGTATAAAAACAGACTCTGGAAAATAAAGAATTGGGATCATTTTCTCGAAATACTGGTCTCCCCATGTCGCTCTCTCTCTCACTCTGGTTGAGTCTCCATCTGGAGCGCGGAACCCACCATGCTTACTAATTATGCCTGGCTTCTAAGATCCGACCGGGAGGCCTCAGTGTCTCCTCTCCTTCGGGAGAACGGAAGGACGCCTGCGGCCTACGTAAGTGGTGCAAAACTTCTTGTCTTGAAGTTTTATTGGTCTCCCGCGTAAACCAAGCTACTCAGCCTCTTTTCTCCACTGAATTTCCTACTGAGCTATCCTTATTCTATTACTCTTTATATCTTTAATTAATATTTAATTAAGCTATTGTATCCTGACCTCGCCGATGCCGTCTCTCCTTCGAATACCCTGGATCAGCCGGGGCTGGTCCCCGGCACATGTCCAGTTCTAACTGTTGCTTCCTGACCTGCATACAGATTTCTCAGGAGGCAGGTCAAGTGGTCTGGGACTCCCATTCTTTAAGAATTTTCCACAGTTTGTGGTGATCCACACTGTCAAAAACTTTGGCATAGTAAATAAGGCAGAAATAGATGTTTCTCTGGAACTCTCTTGCTTTTTCGATAATCCAATCAATATTGGAAATTTGATTTCCTCTGCCTTTTCTAAAACCAGCTTGAACATTTGGAAGTTCACAGTTCACGTACTGCTGAAGCCTAGCTTGGAGAATTTTGAGCATTACTTTACTAGCATGTGAGATGAGTGCAGTTGTATGGTAGTTTGAGCATTCTTGGCATTGCCTTTCTGTGGGACTGGAATGAAAACTGACCATTTCCAGTCCTATGGCCACTGCTGAGTTTTCCAAATTTGCATATTGAGTGCAGCACCTTCACAGCATCATCTTTTTGGATTTGAAATAGCTCAACTAGAATTCCATCACCTCTACTAGCTTTGTTCATAGTAATGCTTTCTAAGGCCCACCTGACTTCACATTCCAGGATGTCTAGCTCTAGATGAATCATACCATGGTGATTATCTTGGGTTGTGAAGATTATCTGGGCATTCACTTTCCCCCTTCTGATTGTCTCTGTAAGAAGCTTTCTGTGTCCCTTTTCATGCTTTAATAAAACTCTGTGCAGTGCCGGAGTGGCGGCTGCATGGAGCTGAAGCAGCTGTGAGAGAGATACCCATGCCCAGTGGCAAATGAGAAGCCCCAGCAAGATGATCAGAGGGGCGAATTCACGTTTAGAATCAAATCCCATTCTCGCCAGAGACACTCAGAGGGCTCAAACAAACCTTGTGCACTCCAGGACCCAGGGACCCCCACAGAGACTGAGACAGAAATGTGTTTGAGCGTCTCCCGTGGAGGTACGGGTCAGCAGTGGAGTGGACTGCAACAGGGACAAGGCTCTGGATGCATCAGACCTGGGTGTGGCATAGCCCTCTTGGAGGAGGTCACCATTAACCTCACCATAGAGCTGCCAGAACTTACACAGGACTGGGAAATAGACTCTTGGAGAGCACAAACAGAACCTGTGTGCACCAGGACCCAGGAGAAAGGAGCAGTGACCCACAAGAGACTGACCCAGACTTGCCCGTGAGTGTCCAGGAGTCTCCAGCAGAGGTGTGGGTCGGTGGTGGCCTGCTGCAGGGCTGGAGGCAGTGACTGTAGCAGTACGTGCATGGGACCTCTGGAAGGAGGTCACCATTATCTCCATTACCCACCATGGTTTGGCCCCAGGTAAACAGCAGGGAGGGAACACAGCTCTACCATCAACAGGAAATTGGATTAAAGATTTACTAGCCATGGCCCCGCCCATCAGAACAAGATCCAGTTTCCCCTCAGTCAGTCTCTCCTGGCTCAGCTGGTAAAGAATCCGCCTACAATGTGGGAGACCTGGGTTCGATCCCTAGGTTGAGAAGATCCTCTGGAGAAGGGAAGAGCCGTCTACTCCAGTATTCTGGCCTGGAAAATTCCATAGTCTATACAGTCCATGGGGTTGCAAAGAGTTGGATAGGACTGATGACTTTCACTAGACTTTTGAGTATACCCTAGACCAAAAGAGTCAAATCACAAAAGCATACACAAAATATAATCCATTTATATAAAGTTCAAATCCAGCAAGACCAAATAACATACTGCTTAAGAAAAATACCGGTTTTATTGCCAAGTAATATTCATTGTACATAATATACCACCTATTCACATCTTCCTTATATTCATCTGTGATTAACCACTTAGGCTGTTTCCATATCTTGGCTATTGTAAATAAAGCTGTTATGAACACTGGGGTGCACGTATCTTTTCACACTAATGTCTTCATTTTCTTCAGACATATACCCAGCAGTGAAACAATTGTGCTTGAATCATATGTTAGTTCTATTTTTTACTTTTTTGAGGAACCTCCATAATGTTTTTCATAGTGGCTACACCAGTTTACATTCCCAAAAAGGGGGTATACAAAGTAGATGGACTTAGAGGGTATTATGCTCCGTGAAGTAAATCAGATACAGACATATACTCATGTTATCAATTATATGTGGAGTCGAAAAAATAAATAAATGTATATAAAACAAAACAGAAATGGACTCGAGATACAGAGAATAAAACTGGTGAATACCAGTGGGGAGAGGAAAGAAGGAAGGGGCAAGACAGGAGCATGGGATTAAGAGACACAAACTACTATGTATAATATAAATAAACAACAAGGATATACTGACAGCAAAGGGAAATGCATTATTCTGTGATAACTTTAAATGGAGGAATATTTAAAAATATCAAATGACTGTTGTACATCAGAAACTAATATAGTATTGTAAATCAACTATACTTCAACAATTTATTTTTTAAAAATCAACAGATAAATATAAATGAAAAAAGAGAAAATAACATACACCTGGTTGGTCTAACTACAAAGAAAAGAACAGAACAGTAATATAATAATTACCACAAAAGTAAGAATAGTGGATTTGGTATAGGAAGAGTTGGGAAAACATAAGGGGCTTTTAAGAAATTATAATTTATATTGCTTAACCTAGGTGATGAGTATCTGGGCATGTGTATAACTTTTCTTAAAATCATACATATAATGTTTGGTGCAAAAAAAAAAAATAAACACAAATATAAGAATTATAAAAGGTAAAGGCAGAAGCAAATACTAATAAAAGCAGCTATAGAAATATAAATGTATTTATATATGCTGCCTTGGGTCAAATATTTTAAAATGCTACATACCTTAACAAAAAAACCCAGCATAATTACAGAAAGGGAGTATATATCTTTTTCCTAATTCTTTATGATAAAAATTGCAAATAGCCATAGAAAAGTTAAAATATGGTAGTGAAATGAACACACATATACAATCTCTGCTTTGCTTCAATAATGGTTAACAGTTTACTGTATCTACTTACCTTACTGTCTACAACACACACACACACACACTTCTGTTTTGAGCCACTGTAAAGTACATACAGAACAACATGCACTTCACATCTAAATACATCGCATGCATCCTCGGAGAATAAGGATGTTTTCCTACATTACCACATGCTACTATTGTGCCCAAGAAAATGAATGTTACATCTATAAATCACCTAACACAGGGACTATATATTTGTGAAGAACAGAAAACCTGGGAAACTTATACAATAATATGTATAGTTGAAGGTTACCCATAATAAACTCAAATATGCTGAGGAAATACATGTTTACTTACTTTAAAAAACTCATTAACAATACCTAAGGATTAAGTTAGAAAGCATCACTACGAACAAAGCTAGTGAGGTGATGGGAATTCCAGTTGAACTATTCCAAATCCTGAAAGATGATGCTGTGAAAGTGCTGCCCTCAATATGCCAGCAAATTTGGAAAACTCAGCACTGGCCAAAGGACTGGAAAAGGTCAGTTTTCATTCCTATCCCAAAGAAAGGCAATGCCAAAGAATGCTCAAACTACCGCACAATTGCACTCATCTCACGCTAGTAAAGTAATGCTCAAACATTCTCCAAGCCAGCTTCAGCAAATATGTGAACCGTGAACTTCCTGATGTTCAAGCTGGTTTTAGAAAAGGCAGAGGAACCAGAGATCAAATTGCCAACAATCGCTGGATCATCGAAAGCAAGAGAGTTCCAGAAAAACATCTATTTCTGCTTTATTGACTATGCCAAAGCCTTTGACTGTGTGGATCACAATAAACTGTGGAAAATTCTGAAAGAGATGGGAATACCAGACTACCTGACCTGCCTCTTGAGAAACCTGTTGCATGGTCAGGAAGCAACAGTTAGAACTGGACATGGAACAACAGACTGGTTCCAAATAGGAAAAGGAGTACGTCAAGGCTGTATATTGTCACCCTGCTTATTTAACTTATAAGCAGAGTACATCATGAGAAATGCTGGACTGGAGGAAACACAAGCTGGAATCAAGATTGCTGGGAGAAATATCAATAACCTTGGATATGCAGATGGCACCACCCTTATGGCAGAAAGTGAAGAGGAACTCAAAAGCCTCTTGATGAAAGTGAAAGTGGAGAGTGAAAAAGTTGGCTTAAAGCTCAACATTCAGAAAACGAAGATCATGGCATCTGGTCCCATCACTTCATGGGAAATAGATGGGGAAACAGTGGAAACAGTTGTCAGACTTTATTTTTCTGGGCTCCAAAATCACTACAGATGGTGACTGTAGCCATGAAATTAAAAGACACTTACTCCTTGGAAGGAAAGTATGACCAAACTAGCTAGATAGCATATTCAAAAGCAGAGACATTTACTTGGCCAACAAAGGTTCATCTAGTCAAGGCTATGGTTTTTCCTGTGGTCATGTATGGATGTGAGAGTTGGACTGTGAAGAAGGCTGAGTGCCGAAGAATTGATGCTTTTGAACTGTGGTGTTGGAGAAGACTCTTGAGAGTCCCTTGGACTGCAAGGAGATCCAACCAGTCCATTCTGAAGGAGATCAGCCCTGGGATTTCTTTGGAAGGAATGATGCTAAAGCTGAAACTCCATCCAGTCTTTGGCCACCTCATGCAAAGAGTTGACACATTGGAAAAGACTCTGATGCTGGGAGGGTTTGGGGGCAGGAGGAGAAGGGGACAACAGAGGATCAAATGGCTGGATGGCATCACTGACCTGATGGACGTGAGTCTGAGTGAACTCCGGGAGTTGGTGATGGACAGGGAGGCCTGGCGTGCTGAGATTCATGGGGTCGCAAAGAGTCAGACATGACTGAGTGACTGATCTGATCTGATCTGAAGGATTAAGTTTAACTGCCAAGATGGGAGAAGGCAATGGCAACCCCTCCAGTACTCTTGCCTGGACAATCCATGGGTGGAGGCGCTGGTGGGCTGCAGTCCATGGGGTCGCTAAGAGTTGGACATGACTGAGCGACTTCACTTTCACTTTTCACTTTCATACACTGGAGAAGGAAATGGCAACCCACTCCAGTGTTCTTGCCTGGAGAATCCCCAGGACGGGGGAGCCTGGTGGGCTGCCATTACGGGGTCACACAGAGATGGACACAACTGAAGCGACTTAGCAGTGAGAGAGTCATTTCCTAGGCAGGTGGATAAGGAGTCTAGGGGTCCTAAGGAGAGAGGGGTCTGGAATTCTCAAGGAGGAAGAAGGACAAACCTTTTTTTCTTTCTCTACATTCCTAACTCTACGGTGTGCTTGTGTGAATGAATGACATGCCCTGCGTGAAGAAAGTAAGGAGCCTGCTCTGTGGTTCCACGGTGATCTCATACAGCTTATGGCAGAAACCTGTCAGGGGGTTATACCGACCTGCCAAGCCAAGAGGCACCCAATGTCTCCTTCAGGAACCAACCAGAAATGGGCAAAGCATGTGGACCGAACTCTCCATTCTCGGTCAAACTTTTCAGTCTCTTTGACCATGTCATAACTCCTTGGGAATTAGAAGTACTAAACTAATCTATCGGATCATAGACTTTCAAGGGACTTGTGATCTATACTGTTACTGTGTACTGTGGCTTAGGTCCCAAACTTGTATTGGCAGTCAAGAAAGCACCTAGCCTCGCTAGGAATCAAAAGTTCGGAAGCTAGATGGAACTCTAGCTCCAAGAACATCTCTGAGGTTAAAGGTTACTCAGATTGGGACTGCAATCGGTTTTTTCCTTTGGTAACGCCGGCTCTTAGTAGATCAGAGGAGGCTATTATACTGGTGATGTGATGCTTTGGAAAGAACATCTCAGTTTTTGTTCGTATCAGTCTTATTGTGGTCAGGAAATACTCAGGGTTGTGCACAGGCACTCAGGTGACAAATGCTTTCCCCAGCGGTCTTTGCTTGGGAGGCATTTGGAAGGTTACTCTGATTGCACCCCGGGTGGCTTCAGAGCACAGAGGTTAAGGGTGAAGAGCTGGAATCAAGTAGGGATGCTATCAGGTCTACCCCTGGTACATCCTCACCTATATCTGTCGTGGTAGAACTGGGAGGGATGCGGACTGCGCCTGTGTCGGTAAGGGACAGACTAAGTCCGACTAGGAAGAAAAAGCTTATTGTGTATGTTGTCTGTCTGTCTAACCCCCATCCAGAGCAAGGAGGGACGGCCTCCAGTAGAAAAATGGCCTTGGTCGCTTTTTTTTTCTCTCTTACAGATGGGAGCTAACAATTCCAGCCTCACTCCTTTGAACTGTATCCTGAAAAACTGGGATAGATTTGATTTCCAGGGCTTAAAGAAGATATACCTGGTTCTTCTATGTGATACTGCATGGCCACAGATCCATGGAGGACGGCGACCGGTGGCCAGTTGGAGGGTCTCTTAAGGAATCACTGTTCTACAGCAGTTAGACCGGTTCTGTAAGGAACAAGGGAAAGGAGTAGAAGTAGAAGTAGATATATGTTGCCCTTTTTCTCCCTGCGAAATATGCCAGACTTATGTCCTAAGGGTATAGATTGGGGCGTGAAACCTTCAGCTCCCTCCTTTACATCTCGTCTCAGTACCACCTCAGACTACTCTGGTTTCAGTAGAAACTCAGACCATCGAAGTAAGAGATGAGATGGGGACAGGAGACAAGAGAAAAAGAAAAACATGTTTCTGCAATCTATCCCTGGGATCATATGCGCAGAGCAGCCAGAGAGACTGAGGAACAGCCACACAAGCTGTTGCCTCTTTATGAAACACCCACCGGGAGAAATAATCAGTCTGTGAGAGTTAATAAGCCTTTTCTTATCAAGAAATACAAAGAATCAAGAAGATCTGGGAGACTATTTAGAGGACCCAGAAAAATATATTAGAGTTTTAAAGGTGTTACTCTGCTTTATGACCTCACTGGAAAGATGTGATGTATATTTGGGACAAAACGCTGACTCCCGAGTCAAAGACTCGAGTTTGGGAAAAACAGTTGCTTATGGAGATGAATGGCTTGGTAATGATTCAGTAGGGAAGAGGGAGAACGAGGATAGCGGCCCTCCCCACTGGGAATAGGGCGGTCCAACTATAGAACCAGACTGGGACTACAGCACAGCTAAAGGAAGATGGGATCAGAGTCATTTTGTTAGATGTATTCTTGAAGGACTTAGGCAGGCACATTCTAAGCCTTTAAACTATGGCAAATTGGCAGACATAGACACAGAAGGAGAAGGAAGCTCCTGGTAAATTCCTAGATAGACTGAGAGAAGGCCTTCGCAGATTCACTGAGATTGATCCCGAAGTGAAGAGGGGAAAAGTGATCTTAAAGGATAGATTTCTCACTCAGTCGGCTCCAGATATCCCCCATAAGCTATTAAAACGGGCGTATGGACCAAATCAGTCTTTAGATACTCTGTTACAACTGGCTCAGACAGTCTATTATGGTAGGGAATAAGGAAAAGAAAGAAAAGCAAAAAAAAGACAAAGGAAAAGGCGGAAGCCTTCACCATGGCTATGAAAACGTTCTTAAACAGCCTGAGAAAAATGCCCAGAGGGGCCCAGGTGAAAAGGGATGGGCTTGCTATTACTGTGGAAAGGAGGGACATCTCAAGTGGGATTGCCCTCAGGCATCTAAGCCTCCATGTCTGGTCTGCAAAAAAGACCACACTGGAAGAGAGACTTCCCCCAGAGGCGTAGGTCTCCGGGGTCGGACTCTCAAGACAATCAGGACTGAAGGTGGTGCCCGGGTGTCCCACACAAGCTCCCGTCCTAATTACAAGCTGAGGAACCCCGGTATTAATAATTGTGGAGGGCCAATCCGTCGATTTCCTTTTAGATACTGGGGGCAACTTATTCTGTGCTTACTGAAGCCCCTGGCCCACTTCTTTCACGATCCACTTCCGTAATGGACTGTCTGGAACGAGCCAAAAGGTATTATTTCATTTATTCTTTATCTTGCAACTGGGATTCTGTGTTGTTTTCACACGAGTTTCTGATCGTGCCAGAATCTCCCTCACCCTTTTGGGAAGGGATATACTGAGCAAGGTCCATGCTCTGTTTTCATGAATATGGAGCCCTCCTTCCTCTCCCTTTAGTTGAACAAAATGTAAATGCTAGAGTATGGGCTGATGGAAAATCTGTGGGTCAAGCACAAGATGCTATTCCTATAGTTAAGCTCAAAGACCCGTACGTATTCCCACATAAAAGCAGTATCCACTGAAACCTGAGGTTAAGGAAGGGTTAAACCCCATCAATCGAAAATTTAAAGGAGCAGGGACTATTAATTCCTGTAACAGTCCTAGCAACACTCCTATTTTGGTTATAAAGAAATCTAATAGTAAATGGAGACTAGTTCAAGATTTATGAATAATAAATGAGGCTGTAGTTCCTTTACACCCTGTGGTGCCCTCCTTACACGCTATTATCTGAAATTCCTGAACGAGCCAAATATTTCTCAGTAATTGATTTAAAGGATGCTTTCTATTCAGTGCCTTTGGCGGAAGAAAGTCAATTTCTATTGCCTTTGAAGACCCTACGCAGCCAGCTTCTCAGTTAACCTGGGACGTTTTGCCCCCAGGGATTTCGTGTGACAGTCCTCACTTATTCGGACAAAGTTTTGTTTGTCACGGGATCCAGAAAACTTTAATAGCTTGAAGTGGTGGTGTTACATATGTAGATGATATTTTGCTCTGTGCTGAGACAGAGGAAGCTTGTTCGCGAGCCTCAGAAGATTTCTTAAACTTTCTGGCAGGCTGTGGTTACAAGGCATCAAGAGAAAAGGCTCAGCTTTGTCAACAATCGGTTAGCTATCTGGGCCTAATATATCAGGAGGAACTAGGGGCACCGGGCCTGAGAGAATTAAACCTATACTAAATCACCCCTACCTATGACTTTAAGACAACTGAGAGGATTTTTGGGATCACAGTTTACTGTCGCATTTGGATTCCGGGTTATGGGGAACTTGCCCGGCCTTTATATAAACTTATAGCTTAAACTCAGCAGGCCCAACCGACAAACTGGTTTGGTCTCCAGAATCTCAAAGGCTTTAAGATTCTTCAGACTGCTCTCCTGCAAGATTCAGCTCCGAGCTTGCCCACAGGGTCAGAATTTGTTTGTCATGAAAGAAAAGGTGTGGCATTGGGAGTTTTGACACAATCCCGAGGGTCTCACCAGCAACTATCTAAGCAGAGAATTAGATGTAGTTCCACGTGGGTGGCCCCACTGCCTAAGAGTAATTGGGGCGCGGCTTTATTAGCACCTGAAGCTTTAAAAATAATTAATGGGTAACTCACTTTACTGACTTCTCATGATGTGAGTGGAATCTAAATTCTAAGGTTAATATTTGGATGACAGACAGTAGGCTTCTTAATATCAGTCGTTGTTAGAAGGACCGTAACTAAGCTAAAGCTTGTGGAAATCTAAATACTGCCACTTTCCTTCCTGAGAAGG
>NW_020868222.1:0-22083 GCF_003369695.1 Bos indicus x Bos taurus
AGCTTTAAGCTTAGTTACTGGTTCCTTCTAACAACGACTGATATTTAAGAAGCCTACTGTCTGTCATCCAAATATTAACCTTAGAATTTAAGATTCCACTCACATCATGAGAAGTCAGTAAAGTGAGGTTTCACCCATTAATTATTTTTAAAGCTTCAGGTGCTAATAAAGCCGCTGCCCCAATTACTCTTAGGCAGTGGGGCACCCACGTGGAACTACATCTAATTCTCTGCTTAGATAGTTGCTGGTGAGACCTCGGGATTGTGTCAAAACTCCCAATGCCACACCTTTTCTTTCAGTGACAAACAAATTCTGACCCTGTGGGCAAGCTCGGAGCTGAATCTTGCAGGAGAGCAGTCTGAAGAATCTTAAAAGCCTTTTGAGATTCTGGAGACCAAACCAGTTTGTCGGTTTGGGCCTGCTCAGTTTAAGCTATAAGTTTATATAAAGGCGGGCAAGTTCCCCATAACCCGGAATCCAAATGCGACAGTAAACTGTGATTCCCAAAAATCCTCTCAGTTGTCTTAAAGTCATAGGTAGGGGGTGATTTAGTATAGGTTTAATTCTCTCAGGGCCTGTGCCCCTAGTTCCTCCTGATATGATTAGGCCCAGATATCTAACCGATTGTTGACAAAGCTGAGCCTTTTCTCTTGATGCCTTGTAACCACAGCCTGCCAGAAAGTTTAAGAAATCTTCTGAGGCTCGCGAACAAGCTTCCTCTGTCTCAGCACAGAGCAAAATATCATCTACATATTGTAACACCACCACTTTCAGAGCTATTAAAGTTTTCTGGATCCCGTGACAAAACTTTGTCCGAATAAGTGAGGACTGTCACGAAATCCCTGGGGCAAAACTGTCCAGGTTAACTGAGAAGCTGGCTGCGTAGGGTCTTCAAAGGCAAATAGAAATTGACTTTCTTCCGCCAAAGGCACTGAATAGAAAGCATCCTTTAAATCAATTACTGAGAAATATTTGGCTCATTCAGGAATTTCAGACAATAGCGTGTAAGGATTAGGCACCAGGGTGTAAAGGAACTACAGCCTCATTTATTATTCGTAAATCTTGAACTAGTCTCCATTTACTATTCGATTTCTTTATACCCAAAATAGGAGTGTTGCTAGGACTGTTACAGGGAATTAATAGTCCCTGCTCCTTTAAATTTTCGATGATGGGTTTTAACCCTTCCTTAACCTCAGGTTTCAGTGGATACTGCTTCTTATGTGGGAATACGTGCGGGTCTTTGAGCTTAACTATAGGAATAGCATCTTGTGCTTGACCCACAGATTTTCCATCAGCCCATACTCTAGCATTTACATTTTGTTCAACTAAAGGGAGAGGAAGGGAGGGCTCCATATTCATGAAAACAGAGGCATGGACCTTGCTCAGTATATCCCTTCCCAAAAGGGGTGAGGGAGATTCTGGCATGATCAGAAACTCGTGTGAAAACAACACAGAATCCCAGTTGCAAGATAAAGAATAAATGAAATAATACCTTTTGGCTCGTCCAGACAGTCCATTACGGAAGTGGATCGTGAAGAAAGTGGGCCAGGGCTTCAGTAAGCACAGAATAAGTTGCCCCAGTATCTAAAAGGAAATCGACGGATTGGCCCTCCACAATTATTAATACCGGGGTTCCTCAGCTGTAATTAGGACGGGAGCTTGTGTGGGGACCCCCGGGCACCTTCAGTCCTGATTGTCTTGAGAGTCCGACCCCGGAGACCTACGCCTCTGGGGGAAGTCTCTCTTCCAGTGTGGTCTTTTGCAGACCAGACATGGAGGCTTAGATGCCTGAGGGCAATCCCACTTGAGATGTCCCTCCTTTCCACAGTAATAGCAAGCCCATCCCTTTTCACCTGGGCCCCTCTGGGCATTTTTCTCAGGCTGTTTAAGAACGTTTTTCATAGCCATGAAGCTTCCGCCTTTTCCTTTGTCTTTTTTGCCTTTCTTTCTTTTCCTTATATTCCCTACCATAATAGACTGTCTGAGCCAGTTGTAACAGAGTATCTAAAGACTGATTTGGTCCATACGCCCGTTTTAATAGCTTATGGGGGATATCTGGAGCCGACTGAGTGAGAAATCTATCCTTTAAGATCACTTTTCCCTCTTCACTTTGGATCAATCTCAGTGAATCTGCGAAGGCCTTCTCTCAGTCTATCTAGGAATTTACCAGGAGCTTCCTTCTCCTCCTGTTCTATGTCTGCCAATTTGCCATAGTTTAAAGGCTTAGAATTGCCTGCCTAAGTCCTTCAAGAATACATCTAACAAAATGACTCTGATGCCATCTTCCTTTAGCTGTGTGTAGTCCCAGTCTGGTTCTATAGTTGGGACCGCCTGATTCCCAGTGGGAGGGCCGCTATCTCATTCTCCCTCTTCCCTACTGAATCATTACCAAGCCATTCATCTCCATAAGCAACTGTTTTTCCCAAAACTCGAGTCTTTGACTCGGGAGTCAGCGTTTGTCCCAAGATATACATCACATCTTTCCAAGTGAGGTCATAAAGCATAGTAACACCTTTAAAAGCTCTAATATTTTTTCTGGGTCCTCTAAATAGTCTCCCAGATCCTTCTTGATTCTTTGTGTTTCTTGATAAGAAAAGGCTTATTAACTCTCACAGACTGATTATTTCTCCCGGTGGGTGTTTCATAAAGAGGCAACAGCTTGTGTGGCTGTTCCTCAGTCTCTCTGGCTGCTCTGCGCATATGATCCCAGGGATAGATTGCGAGAAACATGTTTTTCTTTTTTCTCTTTGTCTCCTGTCCTCCATCTCATCTCTTACTTCGATGGTCTGAGTTTCTACGGAAATCAGAGTAGTCTGAGGTTGTACTGAGACAGGAGATGTAAAGGAGGGAGCTGAAGGTTTCACGCCCAAATCTATACCCTTAGGACATAAGTCTGGCATATTTCGCAGGAGAAAAAGGGCAACATATATCCTACTTCTACCCATTTCCCTTGTTCCTTACAGAACCGGTCTAACTGTAGAACAGTATTATACTTAAGAGACCCTCCAACTGGCCACCGGTTGCCGTCCTCCATGGATACTGTGGCCATGCAGTATCACATAGGAAGACCAGGTATATCTTCTTTAAGCCCTGGAAATCAAATCTATCCCAGTTTTTCAGGATACAGTTCAAAGGAGTGAGGCTGGAATTGTTAGCTCCCATCTGTAAGAGAGAAAAAAAGCGACCAAGGCCATTTTTCTACTGGAGGCGTCCCTCCTTGCTCTGGATGGGGGTGTAGACAGACATTTACACCAGAAGCTTTTCCTTCCTAGTCGGACTTAGCCTGTCCCTTACCAACACAGGCGCAGTCGCATCCCTCCCAGTTCTACCACCGAGATAGGGTGAGGATGTACCAGGGGTAGACCTGATAGCATCCCTACTTGATGTCCAGCTCTTCACCCTTAACCTTGCTTGCCTCTGAAGCCACCCGGGGTGCAATCAGAGTAACCTTCCAGAATGCCTCCCAAGCAAAGACCGCTGGGGAAAGCATTTGTCACCTGAGTGCCTGTGCACAACCCTGAGTATTTCCTGACCACAATAAGACTGATACGAACATAAAACTGAGATGTTCTTTCCAAGCATCACATCACCAGTATAATAGCCTCCTCTGATCTACTAAGAGCCGGCGTTACCAAAGGAAAAAACCGATTGCAGTCCCAATCTGAGTAACCTTTAACCTCAGAGATGTTCTTGGAGCTAGAGTTCCATCTAGCTTCCGAACTTTTGATTCCTAGCGAGGCTAGGTGCTTTCTTGACTGCCAATACAAGTTTTGGGACCTAAGCCACAGTACACAGTAACAGTATAGATCACAAGTCCCTTGAAAGTCTATGATCCGATAGATTAGGTTAGTACTTCTAATTCCAAGGAGTTATGACATGGTCAAAGAGACTGAAAAGTTTGACCGAGAATGGAGAGTTCGGTCCACATGCTTTGCCCATTTCTGGTTGGTTCCTGAAGGAGACATTGGGTGCCCTCTTGGCATTGGCAGGTCGGTATAACCCCTGACAGGTTTCTGCCATAAGCTGTATGAGATCACCGTGGAACCACAGAGCAGGGCTCCTTACTTTCTTCACGCAGGCATGTCAATTCATTCACACAAGCACACCGTAGAGTTAGGAATGTAGAGAAAGAAAAAAAGGGTTGTCCTTTCTTCCTCCTTGAGAATTCCAGACCCCTCTCTCCTTAGGGACCCCTAGACTCCTTATCAACCTGCCTAGGAAATGACTCTCTCACTGCTAAGTCGCTTCAGTTGTGTCCATCTCTGTGTGACCCCGTAGATGGCAGCCCACCAGGCTCCCCCGTCCTGGGATTCTCCAGGCAAGAACACTGGAGTGGGTTGCCATTTCCTTCTCCAGTGTATGAAAGTGAAAAGTGAAAGTGAAGTCGCTCAGTCATGTCCAACTCTTAGCGACCCCATGGACTGCAGCCCACCAGGCTCCTCCACCCATGGGATTGTCCAGGCAAGAGTACTGGAGTGGGTTGCCATTGCCTTCTCCCATCTTGGCCTAGTTAAACTTAATCCTTCAGATCAGATCAGATCAGTCACTCAGTCATGTCTGACTCTTTGCGACCCATGAATCTCAGCACGCCAGGCCTCCCTGTCCATCACCAACTCCCGGAGTTCACTCAGACTCACGTCCATCAGGTCAGTGATGCCATCCAGCCATTTGATCCTCTGTTGTCCCCTTCTCCTCCTGCCCCCAAACCCTCCCAGCATCAGAGTCTTTTCCAATGTGTCAACTCTTTGCATGAGGTGGCCAAAGTACTGGATGGAGTTTCAGCTTTAGCATCATTCCTTCCAAAGAAATCCCAGGGCTGATCTCCTTCAGAATGGACTGGTTGGATCTCCTTGCAGTCCAAGGGACTCTCAAGAGTCTTCTCCAACACCACAGTTCAAAAGCATCAATTCTTCGGCACTCAGCCTTCTTCACAGTCCAACTCTCACATCCATACATGACCACAGGAAAAACCATAGCCTTGACTAGATGAACCTTTGTTGGCCAAGTAATGTCTCTGCTTTTGAATATGCTATCTAGGTTGGTCATAACTTTCCTTCCAAGGAGTAAGTGTCTTTTAATTTCATGGCTACAGTCACCATCTGTAGTGATTTTGGAGCCCAGAAAAATAAAGTCTGACACTGTTTCCACTGTTTCCCCATCTATTTCCCATGAAGTGATGGGACCAGATGCCATGATCTTCGTTTTCTGAATGTTGAGCTTTAAGCCAACTTTTTCACTCTCCACTTTCACTTTCATCAAGAGGCTTTTGAGTTCCTCTTCACTTTCTGCCATAAGGGTGGTGCCATCTGCATATCCAAGGTTATTGATATTTCTCCCAGCAATCTTGATTCCAGCTTGTGTTTCCTCCAGTCCAGCATTTCTCATGATGTACTCTGCTTATAAGTTAAATAAGCAGGGTGACAATATACAGCCTTGACGTACTCCTTTTCCTATTTGGAACCAGTCTGTTGTTCCATGTCCAGTTCTAACTGTTGCTTCCTGACCTGCATACAGGTTTCTCAGAGGCAGGTCAGGTAGTCTGGTATTCCCATCTCTTTCAGAATTTTCCACAGTTTATTGTGATCCACACAGTCAAAGGCTTTGGCATAGTCAATAAAGCAGAAATAGATGTTTTTCTGGAACTCTCTTGCTTTCGATGATCCAGCGGATGTTGGCAATTTGATCTCTGGTTCCTCTGCCTTTTCTAAAACCAGCTTGAACATCAGGAAGTTCACGGTTCACATATTGCTGAAGCCTGGCTTGGAGAATTTTGAGCATTACTTTACTAGCGTGTGAGATGAGTGCAATTGTGCGGTAGTTTTGAGCATTCTTTGGCATTGCCTTTCTTTGGGATAGGAATGAAAACTGACCTTTTCCAGTCCTTTGGCCAGTGCTGAGTTTTCCAAATTTGCTGGCATATTGAGGGCAGCACTTTCACAGCATCATCTTTCAGGATTTGGAATAGTTCAACTGGAATTCCATCACCTCCACTAGCTTTGTTCGTAGTGATGCTTTCTAACTTAATCCTTAGGTATTGTTAATGAGTTTTTAAAGTAAGTAAACATGTATTTCCTCAGCATATTTGTGAGTTTATTATGGGTAACCTTTCAACTATACATATTATTGTATAAGTTTCCCAGGTTTTCTGTTCTTCACAAAATATATAGTCCCTGTGTTAGGTGATTTTATAGATGTAACATTCATTTTCTTGGGCACAATAGTAGCATGTGGTAATGTAGGAAAACATCCTTATTCTCCGAGGATGCATGCTGATGTATTTAGATGTGAAGTGCCATGTTGTTCTGTATGTACTTTACAGTGGCTCAAACAGAAGTGTGTGTGTGTGTGTGTTTGTAGACAGTAAGGTAAGTAGATACAGTAAACTGTTAACCATTATTGAAGCAAAGCAGAGATTGTATATGTGTGTTCATTTCACTACCATATTTTAACTTTTCTATGGCTATTTGCAATTTTTATCATAAAGAATTAGGAAAAAGATATATACTCCCTTTCTGTAATTATGCTGGGTTTTTTTTGTTAAGGTATGTAGCATTTTAAAATATTTGACCCAAGGCAGCATATATAAAGTACATTTATATTTCTATAGCTGCTTTTATTAGTATTTGCTTCTGCCTTTACCTTTTATAATTCTTATATTTGTGTTTATTTTTTTTTTTGCACCAACATTATATGTATGATTTTAAGAAAAGTTATACACATGCCCAGATACTCATCACCTAGGTTAAGCAATATAAATTATAATTTCTTAAAAAGCCCCTTATGTTTTCCCAACTCTTCCTATACCAATATCCACTATTCTTACTTTTGTGGTAATTATTAATATTACTGTTCTTTTCTTTGTAGTTAGACCAACCAGGTGTATGTTATTTTCTCTTTTTTCATTTATATTTATCTGTTGATTTTAAAAAATAAATTGTTGAAGTATAGTTGATTTACAATACTATATTAGTTTCTGATGTACAACAGTCATTTGATATTTTTATAATTATTCTCCATTTAAAGTTATCACAGAATAATGCATTTCCCTTTGCTGTCAGTATATCCTTGTTGTTATTTATATTATACATAGTAGTTTGTGTCTCTTAATCCCATGCTCCTGTCTTGCCCCTTCCTTCTTTCCTCTCCCCACTGGTATTCACCAGTTATTCTCTGTATCTCGAGTCCATTTCTGTTTTGTTTATATACATTTATTTATTTTTTCGACTCCACATATAATTGATAACATAGAGTATATGTCTGTATCTGATTTACTTCACGGAGCATAATACCCTCTAAGTCCATCTACTTTGTATACACCCTTTTTGGGAATGTAAACTGGTGTAGCCACTATGGAAAACATTATGGAGTTCCTCAAAAAAGTAAAAATAGAACTAACATATGATTCAGCAATTTCACTGCTGGGTATATGTCTGAAGAAAATGAAGACATTAGTGTGAAAAGATACGTGCACCCCAGTGTTCATAACAGCTTTATTTACAATAGCCAAGATATGGAAACAGCCTAAGTGGTTATCAACAGATGAATATAAGGAAGATGTGAATAGGTGGTATATTATGTACAATGAAATATTACTTGGCAATAAAACCGGTATTTATTCTTAAGCAGTATGTTATTTGGTCTTGCTGGATTTGAACTTTATATAAATGGAATTATATTTTGTGTATGCTTTTGTGATTTGACTCTTTTGGTCTAGGGTATACTCAAAAGTCTAGTGAAAGTCATCAGTCCTATCCAACTCTTTGCAACCCCATGGACTGTATAGACTATGGAATTTTCCAGGCCAGAATACTGGAGTAGACGGCTCTTCCCTTCTCCAGAGGATCTTCTCAACCTAGGGATCGAACCCAGGTCTCCCACATTGTAGGCGGATTCTTTACCAGCTGAGCCAGGAGAGACTGACTGAGGGGGAAACTGGATCTTGTTCTGATGGGCGGGGCCATGGCTAGTAAATCTTTAATCCAATTTCCTGTTGATGGGTAGAGCTGTGTTCCCTCCCTGCTGTTTACCTGGGGCCAAACCATGGTGGGGTAATGGAGATAATGGTGACCTCCTTCCAGAGGTCCCATGCACGTACTGCTACAGTCACTGCCTCCAGCCCTGCAGCAGGCCACCACCGACCCACACCTCTGCTGGAGACTCCTGGACACTCACGGGCAAGTCTGGGTCAGTCTCTTGTGGGGTCACTGCTCCTTTCTCCTGGGTCCTGGTGCACACAGGGTTCTGTTTGTGCTCTCCAAGAGTCTATTTCCCAGTCCTGTGTAAGTTCTGGCAGCTCTATGGTGAGGTTAATGGTGACCTCCTCCAAGAGGGCTATGCCACACCCAGGTCTGATGCATCCAGAGCCTTGTCCCTGTTGCAGTCCACTCCACTGCTGACCCGTACCTCCACGGGAGACGCTCAAACACATTTCTGTCTCAGTCTCTGTGGGGTCCCTGGGTCCTGGAGTGCACAAGGTTTGTTTGAGCCCTCTGAGTGTCTCTGGCGAGAATGGGATTTGATTCTAAACGTGAATTCGCCCCTCTGATCATCTTGCTGGGGCTTCTCATTTGCCACTGGGCATGGGGTATCTCCTCACAGCTGCTTCAGCTCCATGCAGCCGCCACTCCGGCACTGCACAGAGTTTTATTAAAGCATGAAAAGGGACACAGAAAGCTTCTTACAGAGACATCAGAAGGGGGAAAGTGAATGCCCAGATAATCTTCACAACCCAAGATAATCACCATGGTATGATTCATCTAGAGCTAGACATCCTGGAATGTGAAGTCAGGTGGGCCTTAGAAAGCATTACTATGAACAAAGCTAGTAGAGGTGATGGAATTCTAGTTGAGCTATTTCAAAATCCAAAAAGATGATGCTGTGAAGGTGCTGCACTCAATATGCAAATTTGGAAAACTCAGCAGTGGCCATAGGACTGGAAATGGTCAGTTTTCATTCCAGTCCACAGAAAGGCAATGCCCAAAGAATGCTCAAACTACCATACAACTGCACTCATCTCACATGCTAGTAAAGTAATGCTCAAAATTCTCCAAGCTAGGCTTCAGCAGTACGTGAACTGTGAACTTCCAAATGTTCAAGCTGGTTTTAGAAAAGGCAGAGGAAATCAAATTTCCAATATTGATTGGATTATCGAAAAAGCAAGAGAGTTCCAGAGAAACATCTATTTCTGCCTTATTTACTATGCCAAAGTTTTTGACAGTGTGGATCACCACAAACTGTGGAAAATTCTTAAAGAAATGGGAGTCCCAGACCACTTGACCTGCCTCCTGAGAAATCTGTATGCAGGTCAGGAAGCAACAGTTAGAACTGGACATGTGCCGGGGACCAGCCCCGGCTGATCCAGGGTATTCGAAGGAGAGACGGCATCGGCGAGGGTCAGGATACAATAGCTTAATTAAATATTAATTAAAGATATAAAGAGTAATAGAATAAGGATAGCTCAGTAGGAAAATTCAGTGGAGAAAAGAGGCTGAGTAGCTTGGTTTACGCGGGAGACCAATAAACTTCAAGACAAGAAGTTTGCACCACTTACGTAGGCCGCAGGCGTCCTTTCCGTTCTCCCGAAGGAGAGGAGACACTGAGGCCTCCCGGTCGGATCTTAGAAGCCCAGGCATAATTAGTAAGCATGGTGGGTTCCGCGCTCCAGATGGAGACTCAACCAGAGTGAGAGAGGAGAGCGACATGGGGAGACCAGTATTTCGAGAAACTGATCCCAATTCTTTATTTTCCAGAGTCTGTTTTATACACTAAGATGTTATACAAAAGTCACGTGGGGACAGCAGTCCTGACTTTTATTAAAGTCAGGTGCTTCACACAAATGTATACAGAGGTCTTAGGGGTGTTACATCATCTTCTGGCCAGGGGGGCCTGCTGACAATTTACGACCCTCTCCCTGTGACAGTGGTCAGTCAATCAGGACACTTATTTCTCCAGGGCTGATTATTCTCAAAACAGACGCCACCCAAAGTAAAGTTACATTCCTACAGGGGTGAGGGTGTAGTGGGTTTTAGTTAAGGAAAGAATTTACTTAGCCTAAGGTCTAACGTGATTAATATCAAAGGTTAATTCTATATATTCATTAATGTGTGTAAGGGCAGGGGATGTGGAGACTTAGCAACAAACATTGGCTCAACAAATGAAAAACCCTTCACCAATACAATTTCTAATCAGCCCATTATACTTATACTAATAGTTTTCTAACTTTTCTAAGGAACCTGTTTTTAGAAGGTTTAAAGCATCTCGTGCCTCTCACGGTTGGGAGGCTGTGAGCAATCACATGTGGCCCGGACGAGCCTGTCAGGCAGGCTAGAGAACCTTCAGAGGAGTTTGTAGGTTTAAAACACTCTTGTCACACCCAAGAGTTTTTATTGACTGGAGCTCTAGGTTAACTCCTTCTCCGAAAGAGGGTGGTGGGGGACAGCCCCCCGTAAAGTCAGAGGTGTAGTAAGAGCACAAAGTAGTAAAGTAGGCAGGCTCTGGTTATGGGGGTAGATGCTCGAGGAGTTCCAGGGGGACTCCTGAGGCTCGATCCCGCCTTTGCGTATGTCGAGCCTCCTTCCTCATGACCTTTGTCACGGGCGGAGTACCTCACTATGGCCCCAACAGACATGGAACAGCAGACTGGTTCCAAATAGGAAAAGGAATATGTCATGGCTGTATATTGTCACCCTGCTTATTTAACTTATATGCAGAGTCATCATGAGAAACGCTGGGCTGGAGAAAGCACAAGCTGGAATCAAGATTGCTGGGAGAAATATCAATAACCCCAGATATGCACATGATACCACCCTTATGGCAGAAAGTGAAGAGGAACTAAAAAGCCTCTTGATGAAAGTGAAAGAGGAGAGTGAAAAAGTTGGCTTAAAGCTCAACATTCAGAAAACTAAAATCATGGCATCTGGTCCTATCACTTCATGGGAAATAGATGGGGAAACAGTGGAAACAGTGTCAGACTTTTTTGGGGGGGCTCCAAAATCACTGCCGATGGTGATTGCAACCATGAAATTAAAAGACGCTTACTCCTTGGAAGCAAAGTTATGATCAACCTAGACAGCATATTAAAAAGCAGAGACATTACTTTGCCAACAAGGTTCGTCTAGTCAAGGCTATGGTTTTTCCAGTGGTCATGTATAGATGTGAGAGTTGGACTGTGAAGAAAGCTGAGCACCGAAGAATTGATGCTTTTGAATTGTGGTGTTGGAGAAGACTCTTGAGAGTCCCTTGGACTGCAAGGAGATCCAACCAGTCCATCCTAAAGGAGATCAGTCCTGGGTGTTCATTGGAAGGACTGATGTTGAAGCTGAAACTCCAATACGTTGGCCACCTAATGTGAAGAGTTGACTCATTGGAAAAGACCCTGATGCTGGGAAAGATTGAGGGCAGGAAGAGAAGGGATAACAGAGGATGAGATGGTTGGATGGCATCATCAACTCAATGGACACGAGTTTGAGTGAACTCTGGGAGTTGCTGTGGATAGGGAGGCCTGGTGTGCTGCAGTCCATGGGGTCACAAAGACTCAGACATGACTGAGCGACTGAACTGAACTGATACTCAAAAGTATACCCTGGATTCATGAAACTGTAGTTTTGATTCATGAAACTGTAATTTATGTATTTCACTGCTATATAGTCTTCCACTAAATGATTTTTTTCCCTCCATGTTTTATACATCTGCTGTCTATTCACTAATATTTGACTCATTTCTCACCTTTAGGTGTTGCAGACCAGTGCTTGCCGTGAACATTTTTATACGTGCCTCCCAGAGAACAAGTGCAAGAATTTCATTATAGTATCTTCTGTGTTAGAAATTGCTAAATAGTAGAATATTTACACCTTTAACTTTACTGATTATACACAATTATTTTGTAAAGTGGGTTATACCAGTTTACACTAAGAGTACACATTGCTCAGCACTCTCATTGATTTACTGTTGCTAGGTTTTGTACGGTCACCAATCTGGTGGCTGTCAAAAGATGTTTCATTACCATGTTTCCCTCATCACCAGTGGGACTGAATGTAGTTTCATGTGGACTCATGGCTTTTGGCCGTTCTTATTTCCTCTTCTGTACAGTGTCTGTTCAAGCCTTGTAGTCTTCTATTAAGGTGATTTGTCTTTTCTTATTGCTTTATAGGCACTGTTTATATATTCTGGATGTTTGTTTTGTTTTAATTTCCGTTAAATTGCTATGATATTTTTCTCCCATTTTGTCACTGTAATTTTTTTTAATGATAGAAGTTCTCAATTTTAATATAATTGGATTCATTATTCTCTGTTAAGATACACTTTCTGGGTCATATTTAAAAGGACATAAATATATCTTGGGAGAAGGAAATGGCAAGCCACTCCAGTATTCTTGCCTAGAGAATCCTGTGGACAGTGGTGGGCTGCTGTCCATAGGGTCGCACAGAGTCAGACATGACTGAAGCGACTTAGCATGCATGCATGCATTGGAGAAGGAAATGGCAACCCACTCCAGTGTTCTTGCCTGGAGAATCCCAGGGACGGAGGAGCCTGGTGGGCTGCCGTCTATGGGGTCGCACAGAGTTGGACACGACTGAAGCAACTTAGCAGCAGCAGCAAATGTATCTTATTTGTTGAATTCTAAAATTTTACAATTTTACCTTCCACGTTGTTTTTAGTTAATAGACTTTATTTCTTAGAGAAGTTTTAGGTTTATAGAAAAGTTGAACAGAAAGTACAGAGTTTCCATACTTTCCCTCTCACTCCTCTACTCCCTAGTTCCCTGTATTGTTAACATCTTCTGTTAGTGTGGCATATTTGTTAGAATTGATAAACCAATAGTGATACATTATTATTGACTAAAGTCCTTAGTTTCCATTAGGGTTTACTCTTTGTGTTGCACAGTTCTATAGATTTTGACAAATGCATATTGTCGTGTGCCTGCCTTTATAGTTTGATATGGAATAGCGTAACTGCCCCAGAATCCCCGTACTCCACCTATTCCCTCGCCCTCTGTTTCTTCAAATCCTGGCAATCATCGATCTTTCTACTGTCTCTGAAGTTTCTCTTTTCCAAAATATGATGGAATCATATATACTATGTAGCCTTTTCAGACTGGGCTCTTTCACTTAGAAATATACATTTATATTTCCTCCATGTCTCTTCATGGCTTGATAGCTCTTTTTTTTTTTTTCAGTTGCCAGATAATATTCCATTGTGTGAATGCATCACAGTGTGTTTGTTTATCCATTCGTCTATCGCAGGGCATCGTAGTTGCTTTCAGTTTTTGGTGGTTATGAATGAAGCTGCTGTGAACATTCATGTGCATGTTTTTGCCTGGACATAAATCAATCACTTTGGTTTTTGAGTTAGATAGGAGGCTGATTTTATAACTGATTGTCTGGCACCATATACTGAAAAATCCATTCTTTCTCCACTTTGTGAAATTCTCTCTCTCTCATAGATCAAATGTCTGTATATGAAAGATTCTATTTGGGGGGTTCTGTTCTATCCCTTTAGTCTATTTGTTTAATTCAGTATGAAATATCAGGAGTTTTGTTTGTATATACAAGTTGGGAGTTTGGGAGAGACACGTAGCTGCATTTGGGGAGACATCAGTATATATTTGGTATTCAAAACCATGAGGTCGATAGAATCTTTAACAGACTCTCCAAATGAATGCATATGTATAGATAAGAGAAAGGAGTCTGTATTAGTTTTCTGTGACTATAGAAAAATATGATATCCAGTTACCACAAACAGTGGCTTTAAAAATAGAAATTTGTTTTTTCATTGTTCTGGCAGTCAGAAGTCTTAACTAAGTTTTCAGAGGGTTAAATCATGCTATCAGCAGCACTGTGTTCCTTCCGGAGGCTTTAGCAGAGAACCTGTTTCATCTTTGAGCATCTCAAGCAGCATTCCTTGAAGCCTTGATTCATAGCCCCTTCCTCCATCTTTAAAGCTATTGGAGTGCTGTCTTTTCTATGTTACTGCTTCCTACTTCTGTCACATGACCTTTTTCATCTGTGTGAATTTAAAAGTGTCCTTTTAAAAGAAACACTTAGAATTTCATTTAAGGTCCACCTGTATATTGAACTCATCTCACATGCTAGTAAAGTAATGCTCAAAATTCTCCAAGCCAGGCTTCAGCAATATGTGAACTATGAACTTCCTGATGTTCAAAGCTGGTTTTAGAAAAGGCAGAGGAACCAGAGATCAAATTGCAACATCTGCTGGATCATCGAAAAAGCAAGAGAGTTCCAGAAAAACATCTATTTCTGCTTTATTGACTATGCCAAAGCCTTTGACTGTGTGGCTCACAATAAACTGTGGAAAATTCTGAAAGAGATGGGAATACCAGACCACCTGACCTGCCTCTTGAGAAACCTGTATGCAGGTCAGGAAGCAACAGTTAGAACTGGACATGGAACAGCAGACTGGTTCCAAACAGGAAAAGGAGTACATCAAGGCTGTATATTGTCACCCTGCTTATTTAACTTCTATGCAGAGTACATCATGAGAAATGCTGGGCTGGAAGAAGCACAAGCTGGAATCAAGATTGCTGGGAGAAATATCAATAACCTCAGATATGCAGATGACAATACCCTTATGGCAGAAAGTGAAGAGGAACTCAAAAGCCTCTTGATGAAGTGAAAGTGGAGAGTGAAAAAGTTGGCTTCAAACTCAACATTCAGAAAACGAAGATCATGGCATCTGGTCCCATCACTTCATGGGAAATAGATGGGGAAACAGTGGAAAATGTCAGACTTTTATTTTTTGGGGGGCTCCAAAATCACTGCAGATGGTGACTGCAGCCATGAAATTAAAAGACTCTTACTCCTTGGAAGAAAAGTTATGACAACCTAGACAGCATATTGAAAAGCAGAGACATTACTTTGCCAACAAAGGTCTGTCTAGTCAAGGCTATGGTTTTTCTAGTGGTCATGTATGGATGTGAGAGTTGGACTGTGAAGAAAGCTGAGCACCGAAGAATTGATGCTTTTGAACTGTGGTGTTGGAGAAGACTCTTGAGAGTCCCTTGGACTGTAAGGAGATCCAACCAGTCCATTCTAAAGGAGATTAGCCCTCGGTGTTCTTTGGAAGGAATGATGCTAAAGCTGAAACTCCAGTACTTTGGCCACCTCATGCAAAGAGTTGAGTCATTGGAAAAGAGTCTGATTGGGGATTGGGGGCAGGAGAAGAAGGGGACGACAGAGGATGAGATGGCTGGATGGCATCACCGACTTGATGGACATGAGTTTGGGTGAACTTCAGGAGTTGGTAATGGACAGGGAGGCGTGCTGTGATTCATCGAGTCTCAAAGAGTCGGAAACGACTGTGTGACTGAACTGAACTGTATATTGAAGGGTAATGTTTCATCTCAAGATTATTAAGTTAGTCACTTCTACAAAGTCTTGTAAAGTCATATTCATAGGTTCCAGGTATTAGGACATGGACATCTCGGGACGCCTTTAATACAGCATACTGCAGTCTTCACTGTGGTCCCCAAGGATTCATGTCTATCCTCGTGCAAAATACATTCACCTCAACCCAACATCTCCAAAGTCTCAGCCCATTACAGCATTCACTCAGAGCCCCTCCTCTGAAGGATCACAGGTCCCCAGAATATCATCATCAAAATCAGGTGTTGTTATACTGTAGGGCACGATCCATTCTGGAACAAAATTCCTATCCGTCATGGACCTATTGAACTAGGAAGCAAATGATCTATTGAGATCATCAGCCCCCAGAATATAATAGTGACACAGAGGCATAAGGTAACAGTTACAAGTATTTCAAAAAGGATTCAGTGGAAGGAAGAAAAGACTCACTGGTCCCAAGCAATTTTGAAATTCAGTGTTGAAAATCTTACTAGGTTTCAAGACCGGAGAGTAATCTTTTGTGACTTGAGGCTCTGCCCTCTGGGTCATTTACTCTACTCTCTGAGTCACCCTCCTTTTCCTGAAGGGTAAAGAAGTTGTTTTAGCTCGGCTTCCCTAGTGGCTTAGTGGTGAAACAGTCTACCTGAGGTGGGTTTCATTTCCCCTGCAGAAGCAAGTGGCAGCCCACACCGGTGTTCTTGTATGGAAATTCCATGGACAGGGGAGCCCAGCAGGCTACAGTCTGTGGGGTCGCAGAGTCAGACATGACTTTGCTACTAAACAAGTTTTATTAGCCTGTTTACTGCTTGTAGAATTTTGGAAGTTTGACAGTCTTCCTTCATTTCATCCTATTCTTGTCCTTTTTTAAAAAAATTATGTTTTAATTGTAGGGAAATTGCTTTATGATGATGTGTTGGTTTCTGCTGTACAACAGTGCAAGTCAGCCAAAATTATACACACAGCCATCCCTCTTGAGCCTCTCTCCTCTCCCTCCATCCCACCCCCCTCAATCATCACAGACCACCAGGTTGGGCTCCTTGTGTAATATAGCAACTTCTCACCAGCTATCTGTTTCACACTTGATAGTGTATATGTGTCTATGCTACTTTATTGTCCCACTCTTTTCTTCCCCCACTGTATCCACAAGTTCATTCCCTACATCTGTGTCAAATTTGAGTCATTCTAGTGAGGTGAATGAACTTAGAGTCTGTTTTACAGAGTGAAGTAAGTCAGAAGGAGAAAAATAAATACTGTATATTAACACATATATATGGAATCTAGAATAAAGGTATTGATGAACCTATTTGTAGGAAAAGAGTGGAGACACAGGTGTATCCTTGTTCTTTTCAATCCAAGCAGATAGTGTTTCTGCTGGTATAACATTCTCAATTTATTTGTTTATGGTTCTGGAGGTCAGAAATACAAACTGTTTATGGGACTAAATCAAGACTTCAGCAGAGCCAAACATCCCCCCACCCCAACCCCCCCACCCCGCCGCAGAGATATTAAGAGAGAATCTGTTTCCTTGCCTTTTTCAACATCTAATTACTTCTCCCGTCCCTTCTTCTTTGTGAAATCTCCTTGTCACTTCCTCCTTTGGGAACGCTTGTGGTTACATTCAGGGTTTATCCAGATAATTCAGAATGAGTTCCCCGTCTTTAGGATTTTAAATTAAGACCCTCAGCTTAATTCACATTTCAAAGTTTTTGCCATATAAGGTAGCATTTACAGGTTCCAGGAATTAGGCATGGTATCTTGAGGGATGATTATTCAGCCTACCACAGAGTTAAGGGCTGGTCCCAAGAGCATAGCAAATGTTAAAAGTTTGAGGAGAAGAGAGGAACCAGCAAAAGAGTATGAGAAGGGAACGATCAGGAGTAGGAAGAGAGCCAGGGGAGTGTGGTATCCTGAAGGTTAAGTGAGAAAAGTGTCCTAAATGAGGGAGTGATCAGCTAAAGCTCAAGATGAGCACTGATCCCTTGAATAGTTTAGCAACAGGGAGGTATTACTGATCCTGACAGTTTAAGTTCATAATAAATTTCTTGAAGTGGAAAAAGATCCTCCCTAAATCTCAAAAAAGAAAAAAAAAAAAGATAAAAAATTATTATAGTAACATGAATGAATTACTTACTTTATGAAGGGCAAGGCCATGTTACACTTTGTGTAGTTTATAGTGGGGGTTTTCACCTCTTTTCAGGGAAACAATTTAGGCGTGAAGACATCTCTTCAGCCATTGGAAGCTTTATACAGTTGACCCTTTAACGACAGAGTTTGAGTGCACTCATGTAGATTTTTCTCATTGGTAAATAGTACAGTACTCCCACAGCCTGCACTTAGTGGAACTCACAGATGCGGAACAGCTTTTATAGAGGATGCAGGGGGTTTGCTCTAACTTGTACACAGGTTTTCACTACATGGAGGGTTGGCCCCCCTACCTCCTGTGTTGTTCAGGGTCAGCTGTACTTCCACATAATCATGTTTCTTCTCTAGAAATGTAGTTTGGTCATTTAATATTTTAAGTTATTTGTGTGTGTAAGTAAAGTTTCAAGGTTCAACCGTGTTACGCTGTATATCAGCACTTCATTCCTGTTTGTAGACAAATAATATTCCATTGTTTGAATGTTACAGTATTTGGTTATCCATTTATCAACTGATGATTAGATTATTTCCACCTTTTAGTATTATTAATAACGTGGCTGTGAAAAATTTTGTGGCAGATTTTCGTTTCTCTTGGGCGTGGAATTGCTAAATCATGTGACAATGCTAGGTTTAGCTTTTGAGGAACTGGTCAGACTATATTCCAAAGCAGCTGCCACTGTTGTAGATTCCCATCAGCAGTATTAAGGGTTCCAGTTTCTCCACATGCTCATCAGCACTTGCTATTATCTATATTTTTGATTGGCCATCCTAGTGGGTGTGAAGTGGAATCTCATTGTGGTTTTGTTTGTTTTCATTGGATTTTTTATTGGTATTTCCCTTATAAGCTAATGCTGTTAGTATCTTTCATATGCTTATTTTCTATTTACATATATCCTTTGAAGACAATGTCTATTCAAGCCCTTTGCCTATGTTTTAATTATGTGGTTAGTATTTTTATTGAGTGTAAAAGTTTTTTTAATTATATTCTATATCAAGTTGCTCTTCAGGTCTATGATTTTCAAGATTTTCTCCTATTCTGTGGGTTGTCTTTTTCACTGTCTTTACCAGGTCCTTTGAAGCACAAAAAATTTTTGATTTTCATGAAGTCCTTTTTTTTCATTTGTTTAATTGCTTGTGTAGAAACTATTGCCTAAACTAAGATCATGAAGATTTGCACTTTATGTTTTTTTTCTAAGAGGTTTTATAGTTTTGACTCTTACGTTCAGGTCTTTGATCCACTTCAGGTTAATTGTTACATATGATGTGAGATAGAAATTCAATTTCATTCTGTTGCTTGTCAGTATCCGGTTGTCCCAGCATCATTTGTTGAAAAGAATATTCTTTTCCTTATTAAGTGGTCTTGTCACTCTTCTAGAAAATTGGTTGACCATAAATGTGAGGAATTATTTTTAGATTGTTAACTCTGTTGCTTTGTTATATACACTTGTCTTCCTACCAGTACCACACTATCTTTTTTTTTAACTTGTAAATTGGAAGCAACTTAGATGTCCATTGACCAGATGAATGGATAAAGAAGTTGTGGTACGTATATACAAAGGAATATTACTCAGCCATAAAAAGAACACATTTGAGTCAGTCCTAATGAGGTGGATGAACCTAGAGCCTGTTACACAGAGTGAAGTAAGTCAGAAAGAGAAAAACAAATATCATATATTAACACACATGTGTGGAATCTAGAAAGAATACTGTATGAGCGTGTTTGCGGGGCAGCAGTGGAGATGCAGACATGGAGAACAGACTTGGGAAGCACAATGGGGGAAGGAGAGGGTGGGGCGAATTGAGGAGTGGCGTGGAAACACACCATCTTGATTACTGTAGCTCTGCAGTAAGTTTTGAATTCAGGAAATGTTGTCCTCCAATTTTGTTGTTCTTTTTCAAGATTGTTTGGGCTATTTTAAAAAATAATTTTTGTTTAAAAAAAAAAAACATAAGATTTACCATCTTAACCGTTCTAACTGTGCAGTTCCTAACGTTTACATTCATTGTTGTGCAACCATTCTCCACAACTCTTCTCATCTTGCAAAACTGAAATTCTGTATCCATTAAACAACTCACATTTTCCCTCCTTCCCAGCCCCTGGTAACCATCATTCTATCTTGTCATGTTTCTATGAATTTGACTCCTTTAGATACCTCTGACAATTGCTTGACTGTGTAGTATTTAACTTTTTATAATGGGTTTATTTCACTTGTATAATGTCCTCAAGGTTCATCTGTGTTGTATCTGTGACCAGATTTCCTTCCTTTCTAAGGCTGAATAATGTTTCATTGTATGTTTTGCCTATTTTTAATTCTATGAATTTTCATATGAATTTAGGATGAGCTTGTCATATTCTGCCAAGAAGTCAGCTGTGATTTGGTAGGAATTGCACTGACTCTCCGGAGAAGGCAGTGGCACCCCACTCCAGTACTCTTGCCTGGAAAATCCCATGGACGGAGGAGCCTGGTAGGCTGCAGTCCATGGGGTCACTAAGAGTCAGGCACAACTGAGTGACTTCACTTTCACTTTTCACTTTCATGCATTGGAAAAGAAATGGCAACCCACTCCAGTGTTCTTGCCTGGAGAATGCCAGTGACAGGGGAGCCTGGTGGGCTGCAGTCTATGGGGTCGCACAGAGTCGGACACGACTGAAGTGACTTAGCAGCAGCATTGACTCTCCAGATTCTGTAGATTAATCTGAGGAGTAGTTCACCCTTAACAATATTGTCTCCCAACCCATGAACATGGAATGTCTTTACATTTATTTGGAACTTCTTTAATTTCTCTCAGAAATGTTTTATAATTTTCATAGTATGTTTGCACTTGTTAAATTTATTCCTAAATATTTTATTCTTTTCATGTCATCTAAATGGAATTATTTTTCTTAATTTGATTTTTGGTTTGCTCTTTGCTACTGTATTGAAAAACAATTGATTTTCATATATTGATCTTGTATCCTGCAACCTTATGGAACTCATTTCTTAGTTCTAGTAGTATTTTGGTGGATTCCTTAGAATTTTGTATATTCAAGATCATGTCATCTCCAAATTAAGATAGTTTTACAGTATTAGATTTAAAAACATAATTCAGGAAACATGTATTGAGAACTTGCTCCCTGTCAGGCACTGTGCTCCACGTTGGAGCACATCTTATAGAAATAAAAGACATAAACTCTGCGTTCATGAAGCTTGCACTCTAGTAGGAGACAGATCTTTAAACCAGTAATCACCATTCAGTGCTGTAAATGCTGGGATTGAGAGATGTGTAAAGTGAAGTGGTGGCACAGGCACAAAGGGAAGGGCTCCTCTGCTGTGGAGAGTTGGGGGAAATTTCACAGATGAGCTTTTGCAGAGCCCTGGACCATTTTGTAAATAAGTAGCCATGGTTATGATTGACTCGTCATTTCAAGGCCAAAATGATCTTGGACGTTTAAAAAGTATTACATAGTACTTTGACTTTAAGACTTTTTTTTTAACATCTGTCAAAATTTAAGCAGATTCGCATAATAGTGAGACAGTACATCAAGTTTCAAAGTATATACAGATGTTTGATTATGTAGAAATCTGTTTCTATAAAAGCATATGATCACATTTGGGAAATTGCTGTTGCATGTCTTGGCATTTATTAAGGACTGAAAACTTTTAAAACTAACTGGTGTTTTGATAGATTAAGTTCAAGGCCACCTTTTGTCTAAATGATGTTTTGTTTTCTGTAATTAGACCATGCTAGGTGAATTAAGTGTGTAATAAAAACAGAAGGTTTGGCTAATTCAGAGTAAATGAGTACAAAATACAAGGTCATTATCCGTCTCTAGTGAGACTCCAGATGAAGAGTGCACATGGAATTATTTATACAAATTTTCATGGTCAGAGTTCCTCCAGTTTGCTGTCCATGGCTTTTAATTAAAGTAGTCACAGACTCTCCCAAAAACGTACCTGTAATATAGAAGCATGATCCATTTTACTGTACTCCCATGAATGGGAAACCAAAAAAGATTAGAATATCTTCTATCCCAAATAAAAAGGTAAAGTATACCTCTCCTGTTTCCAAAGTGAAACCTTTTTCTGTTGCTTGCACACGAGTTCATGGTTAGATTCTGATAGCTTCTGAGAGTTCTGAATCTCAGTTGTTTCATCTTCGCACACCTGGAGATGTGCAAGTGAAACACCTCTGTTAATGTGCTTCCTCCGCGCTTACTCACAGTGGGCACCCCGGGGACGGGAAGTCTAGGAAGAGTTTATTTAGAATATTTTTTCTCTTATGGTTAAGGAATATGGTGCTTTAGAAAACAGGTGTTTAATTTAGTGGTTTGATTCCTGGAGAACATTTGACTGGTAATGAAGGCAGAGCTTTATAACTTCTCTTAGATAGTCCCCCCAGTGGCTCCAAGGGCCTCTCCGGCTCTTTTCTCACATTTCCCTTCTGCAGTATCTGTACGACAGTTTCCTGGACCTCTCTAGCATCACGACCCCTCTCATTATCCATCTGTCTTTTGCCTGTCTTCCAGGAACTGTTTAAGGTTGATATCCTCAGCGGAAAAGACAGTTAGGCCTCTAAATAAATGTTTCTGTAGTCTCTTGTCACG
>NW_020868223.1:0-22341 GCF_003369695.1 Bos indicus x Bos taurus
GTCAGTGCTGAGAGCTGTGTACTTTCCTCCTCTTTAAAACTCCTATTCGTTTGCTACTATGAGTGTTTGCGTGTTTGTGGATTCCATTCTTTCATACTCCAGGGACAAGAACTCTAGGGAAAGCCCAGAAAGTGAAGTCACTCAGTAGTGTCTGATTCTTTGTGACCCCAAGGACTATAGCCTGCTCCTCCGTTCATGGGACTTTCCAGGTAAGAATACTGGAGTGGGTTGCCATTTCCTTCTCCAGGGGATCTTCCCAACCCAGGGATCAAACCCGGGTCTGCTGCACTGCAGGCAGTCTCTCTTTACCATCTGAGCCACCACGGAAATCAAAGCAACAAAGACCCAGTTAGTTCAGTTCAGTCACTCAGTCATGTCCGACTCTTTGCGACCCCATGAATCAAAGCACGCCAGGCCTCCCTGTCCATCATCAACTCCTGGAATTCACTCAAACTCATGTCCATCGAATCGGTGATGGCATCGAGCTCTCATCCTCTCTCATCCCCTTCTCCCTCCTGCCCCCAATCCCTTCTCATGAGGTCAACTCTTCTCATGAGGGGGCCAAAATTTGGAGTTTCAGCTTCAGCATCAGTCCTTTCAATGAACACCCAGGACTGATCTCCTTTAGGATGGACTGGTTGGATCTCCTTGCAGTCCAAGAGACTCTCAAGAGTCTTCTCCACACCACAGTTCAAAAGCACCAATTCTTTGGGTGCTCAGCTTTCTTCACAGTCCAACTCTCACATCCATATATGACCACTGAAAAAACCATAGCCTTGACTAGACGAACCTTTGTTGGCAAAGTAATATCTCTGCTTTTTAATATGCTATCTAGGTTGGTCATAACTTTCCTTCCAAGGATTAAGCATCTTTTAATTTCATGGCTGCATCACACCACCTGCAGTGATTTTGGAGCCCCCCAAAATAAATTCTGACACTGTTTCCCCATCTATTTGCCATGAAGTAATGGGACCAGATGCCATGATCTTCGTTTTCTGAATGTTGAGCTTTAAGCCAACTTTTTCACTCTCCTCTTTCACTTTCATCAAGAGTCTCCTGTTCCTCTTCACTTTCTGCCATGAGGGTGGTGTCATCTGCATATCTGAGGTTATTTATATTTCTCCTGGCAATCTTGATTCCAGCTTGTGCTTCATCTAGCCCAGCATTATTCATGATGTACTCTGCATATAAGTTAAATAAGCAGGGTGACAATATACAGCCTTGACGTCCTCCTTTTCCTATTTGGAACCAGTCTGTTGTTCCATGACCAGTTCTAACCGTTGCTTCCTGATCTGCACACAGGTTTCTCAAGAGGCAGGTCAGGTGGTCTGGTATGCCCATCTCTTCAGAATTTTCCACAGTTTCTTGTGATCCACACAGTCAAAGGCTTTGGCGTAGTCAAAAAGCAGAAATAGATGTTTTCCTGGAACTCTTGCTTTTTTCATGATCCAGCAGATGTTGGCAATTTGATCTCTGGTTCCTCTGCCTTTTCTAATCCAGCTTGAACATCTGGAAGTTCACGGTTCACATATTGCTGAAGCCTCGCTTGGAGAATTTTGACCATTACTTTACTAGTGTGTGAAATGAGTGCAATTGTGCAGTAGTATGAGCATTCTTGGCATTAACTTTCTTGGGATTGGAATGAAAATGGACCTTTTCCAGTCCTGTGGCCACTGTTGAGTTTTCCAAATTTGCTGGCATATTGAGTGCAGCACTTTCATAGCATCATCTTTTAGGATTTGAAATAGCTCAACTAGAATTCCATCACCTCCACTAGCTTTGTTCATAGTGATGCTTTCTAAGTCCCACTTGAGGTCACATTTCAGGATGTCTGGCTCTAGGTCAGTGATCACACCATCGTGATCATCTGAGTCATGAAGCTCTTTTTGTACAGTTCTTCTGTGTATTCTTGCCACCTCTTCTTAATATCTTCTGCTTCTGTTAGGTCCATACCATTTCTATCCTTTATTGAGGCAATCTTTTCATGAAGACTCAGGCAGCCAAAAATAAATAAAATTATATATCTATATAGGTAAAAGCAAGACATCCAATTAAAAAATGAGCAGCAGGCCTGAATTAACATTTTTCTAAAAATGACAGAGATGGCTAACAGGCACATAAAAAGATTCTCTATATCATCACTAATTATCAGGGAAATGCAAATTAAAACCACAGTGAAATAATCACCTCATACATGTCAGAATGACAATTATCCAAAAAACAACAAATAATAAGTGTTGAGAAGATATGGAGAGAATGGGACCCTCATGCACTGTTGGTGGGACTATATTATAATTGGTGCAGCCACTATGGAAAACAGTATGGAGATTCCTCAAAAAATGAAAAATAGAACTACCATATGATCTAACAATTTCACACCAATTGCCAGATGGGGAGCAGGGGAATCAGATAAGGGCAGTCAAAAGTTATTGTAGTTATAAGACACAAACTCTCAGTTATAAGATAAATAAATACTATCATGTACAACATAAGTATAATTAACACTACTCTGTGTTATATATGAAAGTTGTTAAGAGACTAAATCATAAGATTTTTCATCACACACAAAAAACAACTCTTATTTCTTTAATGTATCTATATGAGGTAATGGATGTTCACTAAACTTACTGTGATAATCATTTCAGGATGTATGTAAGTCACATAATTAGGCTGTACACCTTACATTCATACAGTACTGTATGTAAATTGTATATCAATAAAATTGGAAGGGATAAAAAAGACAAGCCATAGACTGAAGGAAAATCTCTTCAAAAGACACATCTGATGAAGTACTGTTATTAAAAAAAAAAATAGAAAACTCTTAAAAGTCAACAGTAAGAAAACAAACAAACCAGATTAAAAAATGGGCAAAATATCTTAACAGATACTTCAACAAAGAAGATATGCAAATGGCAAAGAGGTCTATGCATATTATGTCTAATGACATCATATGTCATTAGAAAAATGTTAATTAAAACACAAAAATGCCATTATACACCTACTAGAAGGCAATGGCACCCCACTCCAGTACTCTTGCCTGGAAAAATCCCATGGGTGGAGGAGCCTGGTAGGCTGCAGTCCATGGGGTCGCTACGAGTCAGACAGACTGAGCGACTTCACTTTCACTTTTCACTTTCATGCATTGGAGAAGGAAATGGCAACCCACTCCAGTGTTCTTGCCTGGAGAATCCCAGGGACAGGGGAGCCTGGTAGGCTGCCATCTATGGGGTCACACAGAGTCGAACATGACTGAAGCGACTTAGCAGCAAAATGGCCAAAGTCCAGAACAGTAACAATACCAAATCCTGCCTAGGATGTAGAGTAATAGGAATTCTCATTATTGCTGTTGAAATGCAAAATAGAACAGTGATTTTTTTTAAGCTAAACATATACTTACCATATAATTCAGCAATCACCTCTTTGTTATTTACCCAAAGGAGTTAAAAATTTATATCCACACAAAAACTGCATACGGATGCATACAGCAGCTTAATTCATAATGCCAAAACTTTGGAAGTCACGAAGATGTCTGAGGCTCGATCCCGCCTTTACATTTGCCGAGCCTCCTTCACGAGTGGAATGCCTCACCGGCTCCCGGCAGATGTCCTTTAATAGGTTAGTGGATAAATAAACTTGGTATATCCAGACAATGGAATATTATTCAGTGCTAAAAAGAAATGAACTCCTAAGCCATGAAAAGATATGGAGGAACTTTAAAGTCATATTACTAAGTCAAAGAAGCCAATTTGAAAAGTCCACAAACTGTATGAGTCCAACTATAAGACATTGTGGGAAAGACACAACCAGGCACATGGATTTGTGGGGAAAGGAAGGATGAGTAACCAGAACACAGAGGATTTTTAGTGCAATTAAACTATTCTGTATGACTCTATATTGGTAGATATGTCATTTTATATTTGTCAAAACTCATAGAATGAATAACATCAAAAATGAACATTAAGTGAAATGACTTTAAGTGAAAATGATGTGTCATTGTAGATACATTAACTGTAACATATGTACCAATCTACTAAGGGATGTTGATAATAGAGGAGGCTATGCATATGGAGTTTTCCAGTAGTCACATATGGATGTGAAAGTTGGACTGTAAAGAAAGCTGAGCACTGAAGAATTGATGCTTTTGAACTGTGGTGCTGGAGAAGACTCTTGAGAGTCCCTTGGACTGCAAGGAGATCCAACCAGTCCATCCTAAAGGAGATCAGTCCTGGGTGTTCATTGGAAGGACTGATGTTGAAGCTGAAGCTCCAATACTTTGGCTACCTGATGAGAAAAATTGACTCATTGGAAAAGACCCTGATGCTGGGAAAGATTGAGGGCAAGAGGAAAGGGGGTGACAGAGGATGAGATGGTTTGATGGCATCACTGACTCAATTGACATGAGTTTGGGTAAATTCCAGCAGTTGATGATGGACAGGGAAGCCTGGCATGTTGCCGTCCATGAGGTTGCAGAGTTGGACACGACTGAGCAACTGAACTGAACTGATACAACAGGGAGGGGTTGGGGTGAGAGGTCACAAAGAGGCTTAGAGATGGGCTGGGTGGAGAGAGTGGAGAGAGGTCCTAGATCATGAGTGAATGCCATCATGTGTGGAGTGGATCCTTCCCTGACAAGGAAGAAAGGCACAGACATGAGCAGATGCAACACAAGCAGAGGCTCATGCCCAAGCACCTACTAGGAGAAAAGATATATCTTCCTATCATTAATACTGTGGAGATCAGAAATCACGGATGAAATACCACTTTTGTCTACCATGCCTTGGCTCCTAAGTTCTCCCAGAATTCAGATAATCTCCCTAGAAGAGGAAAGTATAAACTGAATTAACCAGATTTAAATTAAATTCAAACAAGAAATGGCAGCAAGCACTACTTTGACGGAGTCGATCTGGAAGTGACCAGATTAAGTTTTTGAATTAGTTATAAAGGGGCCTTGAGAGCAGAAAACATATTCAATTATTTAAAAATAAAGTTAGATTTTGTGGTCTAAGTTTCTGATTACAGAATTCATACCCACTTTTTGGATGCCTCGGCTCTGTAATCACATCTCACTGATGCAAAGGACACCTTAACTACTGTTGGAGCCCACTCTCAGGCCACAGTGAGTGTGGGAAGGCGGCTTCTTTGCACAAGGGATGCCTCTTTGTGCACAATATTTTGGTAGCCAGAGACACATTTTGGGAAAAGAAGCACTAACTCCCCAGCTTGAGTCAACTCAAGCCAGCACCTGTCTTGTTTTGCTTCCTTTCTGTGACATTTAACTCAAATAAAACTAAAACATGTTAAGCCTCATATGTATTGGAAAATATTTCTTTTTCATAAAAAGAGTGTATTTCAACACTTAACAACAAATCATCTCCAGTAAACACTCTACAGTGGAGTAGTGGATAAGCACCCATCACAACCCCCTTGGGTGTGCCTAGTTGACCTGCAGAGGCTGGGAAACCAAAAATTCATTTCCTGATGTCCCTTACACCTTGGGCTCCAGAGGTGGCCTGGGTCCTTCCAGACAGACAGGGCTGTACAAGACTTAATAGAAAGAAGTGAGCAACATGAGATAAGACACACATGAGGAAACTGATTCTTCTTGCAAACATCATGGCAGTTACTGGGTTTTTCTGGAGAAGGTCTGAGGAAGTGCTAGTCTGGTGCCAGTACAATAGGGGACAATCAGTGTGAGGTAGTGGCAAGTATTTTTGCTAGGACAGTCCTGTGGTGTGGGCTGGATGTTTCTCCTGGCTGCCATTGCTGTTGGCTGTGGAGCTACCCACATCTAGTTTTCTGGCCCCTCTCAGAGCTTTTATAAACTACCTAGTTAACATCTAATAAATCCCTCTTGCTTAATCTGCTAGAATAGATTCTGTTATCTGTAATCAAAACTCTTGATCCTTTTACATTTGCCCATACCAGAGTATGGGGCTTCTCAAATGGCTAGGTGATGAGAAGAATCCATCTGCCTTTGCAGGAGATGCAGATTGGATCCTTGGGTCAGGAAGATCCTCTGGAGGAGGAAATGGCACCCCCCCGCTCCAGTACGCTTAACCTGGAAAATCCCATGGACAGAGGAGTCTGGTGGACTATGGTCCATAGAGTTGCAGAGAGTTGGACATGACTGAGCACATACCAGAATATAAAGCGATCTTTGCAAAACACTGCTGCTGCTGCTAAGTCACTTCAGTCGTGTCCAACTCTTAGCGACCCATGGACTGCAGCCCACCAGGCTACTCCGTCCATGGGATTGTCTAGGCAAGAGTACTGGAGTGGGGTGCCATTGCCTTCTCTGGATGAAAACACTACTAAGCTTTAAATTATATTAACATCACAGTAAGTTCAATAAATTCTATCAAATGTCACTCAATCTGGATATCTCTGTAGCTATATACACACACATATATAATGAATGTTCTGGCATTGTGTTTAAACAGCCTGACAGAGATCTCTCAGGCAAAAGTTTTATATCTCTGGGAAAGAGTTAAAGTTTTATAAGACAGCAAAGGAAAAAGATAGATTAGTTATAAAGATCTCACTGATGTTAGATTTAAGAAAATTTATCCTTCCAGCTGTTCATATGACATGATTAAATAGGCAACAGATAAGATAAACTTTTAATTTCCAGCTAAATAGTCCATAAATGGTCATAAAATCATCAGCATTTAAAAAAAATCCAGTTCTGTTATTCTGTTCCTATTTTATCATGGAACTGCTCCCAGTTGACTCTAATGAGCCACCATACAAGGAAAAGAAATTAGTTACACAAAGCTTTAGAGTGCTGTCATAAAAAATGCTTCATCAGTTGGTTTAATAATAGAAAATTCTCTTCTGTGTTCCTCTCTGATTATTTACAATGCTCTTAGGAAACTCGTCTTTGTACTAGGAAGACACTAAACAGTTTCCAATAGTAGTGGCTTTAATCTTCTGCAGTAAAAGATTCCAGTGTTCTTTTAATCTCGAAGGATCCTGAATCCAGTACTGATGTTGCTGTTTTCTTTTTCTTCACTAATCCGGACTAGGGCTGGGGTCTGAGGTGGCAAGAACTGACAGGAAATGTCACTCCTATCTTCAAGACGTTACTTTCCTATATTCTTTAGAGCTAGTGAAAAATCTAGACTTGTGGGACTTCCCTGGTGAGCCAGTGGTTAAGACACTAGGCTTCAACTGCAAGAGGTACAGATTTGATATCTGGTAGGGGAGCTAAGATCCCACATGCTGTGTGGCACACACAAAAAATCTAGACTTGCAAAATTATTAAAAAGTTTATTACCTGTGCCTATGTTAACCTAGAAATTTGTTCAAGACACATTCAAAAAAGAAAGAAAGCTACATAGCAATGGGTATTGTTGTTGTTTTAGTCACTAATTCATGTCTGACTCTTTACAACCCCATGGACTGTAGCATGCCAGGCTCCTCTGTCCATTGGATTCCCAGCAAGAATACTGGAGTGGGTTTGCCATTTCTTCTCCAGGGGATCTTCCCGACCCAGGAAGAACCTGGGTCCTGCATTGACAGGCAGATTCCTTACCACTGAGGCACCTGGGAAGCCCAGCAATGGGTATAGCATAATTCTGTTTTTTTTTTTAAAGAAAAATCTTTTTTATTTTAAACATAGTGTGTGAATCTGGAGATCTGGTGAGCAGGGAGATAGACTTCATTGTTAATAACAAGTTGATTGTTTCTTTGACTATGTCCATGTTCTCTTGCAGTTTCCAGAAGGCACTTGTGAAATCTTTTTAATTTTAATTTTTATTTATTCATTTTTGCTGAACTGCAAGGCAAGTGGGATCTTAGTTCCCCAACCAGGGATCGAACCCATGGCCCCTGTATGGGAAACATGAAGTCTTAACCTTCTCCAGGGGACCACCAGGAAAGTCTCAAGAATTTCTTAAACAGCTTTACAAAAGAAAATATTTGAATAGGAAATTATTTAGATGATTGTGTGCTGTGCTCTGTGTGCTGTGTTGCTCAGTTGTGTGTTGACTCTTTGTGATCCCATGGGCTGTAGGCGACCAGACTCCTCTGTAGGATTCTCCAGGCAAGAATACTGGAGTGGGTTGCCATGCCCTCCTCCAGGGGATCTTTCCAACCCAGGGATCAAACCCAGGTTTTCCTGCACTGTAGGACAATCTTTTACCATCTGAGCCACCAGGGAAGCCCAAGAATACTGAAGTGAGTAGCCTATCCCTTCTCCAGGGATCTTCCCAACCCAGGAACCGAACCAGGGTCTTCTGCATTGTAGGTGGCTTCTTTACCAACTGAGCTACCAAGGAAGCCCATGAGCCAAGCTACTTGGATTGAAATCCTGGCTGTACTCTTCACTAGTGTTGTAACCTTAACCTCTCTCTTTCCTAATCTGTAAAATGGGATAATAATAGTACTTGCTGCATAGTGTTGCTGAAGGATTAAATTAGTTATCTTGATAAAATGCCCAGAACAGTTTTCCAGGCATATGGAAAATTTAAATTGTCATTGTATTGTTGTTGTTTAGTCACTAAGTTGTGTCTGACTGCTTTGTGACCTCATGGACTGTAGCCTGTCAGGTTCCTCTGTCCCTGGGATTTCCCATGCAAGAATACTAGCGTGGGTGCCATTTCCTTCTCCAGGGATCTTCCCGACCCAGGGATTGAACCCACATCTCCTGCATTGGCAGGTGGATTCTTTACTGTCTGAGCCACCAGGGAAGGTGATGATAATTGAATTACTTCCTAAAACACTAATCTGTCTACAGATAACAAGTATAAACTTTGGACAAAATAACAACAATTACTTGAAGAATCTGGAGAGCAAGTAAAAAAATAACACTCAGTTTTTGGAGGAAAAATGAAAAATTGAGAGAGAAGATAGCACACGACATTGCACATTTTTAGAAATTTTTTATTTATTTATTTATTTTAATTGGAGGCTAATTACTTGACTATATTGTAGTGGTTTTTGCCATACATTGACATGAATCAGCCATGGGTGTACATGTGTTTCCCCATCCTGAAAACCCCCTCCACCTCCCTCCCCATCCCATCCCTCAGGGTTATCCCAGTGCACCAGCCCTGAGCACCCTGTCTCATGCATCGAATCTGGACTGGCAATCTATTTCACATATGATAATATACATGTTTCAATGCTATTCGCTCAAATCATCCCACCCTTGCCTTCTCCCACAGAGTCCAAAAGTCTGTTCTTTACATCTGAGTCTCCTTTGCTATCTCACATATAAGATCATCGTTACCACCTTTCTAAATTGCATATATATGCATTAATATACTGTACTGATGTTTTTCTTTCTGACTTTACTTCACTCTGTATAATAGGCTCCAGTTTCATCCACCTCATTAGAACTGACTCAAATGTATTCTTTTAGTAGCTGAGTAATATTCCATTGTGTATATGTACCACAGCTTTTCTTATCTATTTGTCTGCCAATGGACATCTGGGTTGCTTCCATGTCCTGGCTATTGTAAACATTGCTGCGATGAACATTGGGGTACATGTGTCTCTTCAATTCTGATTTCTTTGGTGTGTATGCCCAGCAGTGGGATTGGGTTGTATGGCAGTTTTATTTCCAGTTTTTTTAGGAACCTCCACACTGTTCTCCATAGTGATTGTACTAGTTTGCATTCCCACCAACAGGGTAAGAGGGTTCCCTTTTCTCCACACCCTCTCCAGAATTTATTGTTTGTAGACTTTTAATAGCAGCCATTCTGACCAGCCTGAGATGGTACTTCATGGTGGTCTTCATTTGCATTTCTCTGATAATGAGTGATGTTGAGCATCTTTTCTTGTGTTTTGTTAGCCACCTGTATGTCTTCTTTGGAGAAATGTCTGTTTAGTTCTTTGGCCCATTTTTTGATTGGGTCATTTATTTTTCTGGAATGGAGCTGCATGAGCTGCTTGTATATTTTTGAGATTAATTCTTTGTCAGTTGCTTTGCTTGCTATTATTTTTCTCCCATTCTGAAGGCTGTCTTTTCACCTTGCTTATAGTTTCCTTTGTTGTGCAAAAGCTTTTAAGTTTAATTAGGTCCCATTTGTTTATTTTTGCTTTTATTTCCATTACGCTGGGAGGTGGGTCATAGACGATCCTGCTGTGTTTTTATGTCAGAGAGTGTTTGCCTATGTTTTCCTCTAGGAGTTTTATAGTTTTTTGTCTTACATTTAGGTCCTTAATCCATTTTGAGTTTATTTTTGTGTATGGTGTTAGAAAGTGTTTGTTTCATTCTTTACAAGTGGTTGACCAGTTTTCCCAGCACCACTTGTTAAAGAGATTGTCTTCTCCATTGTATATTCTTGCCTTCTTTGTCAAAGATAAGGTGTCTATAGGTGCATGGATTTATCTCCGGGCTTTCTATTTTGTTCCACTGTTCTATTTTTCTGTCTTTGTGCCAGTACCATACTGTCTTGATGACTGTTGCTTGTAGTATAGTCTGAAGTTAGGCGGGGCTTCGCTAGTGGCTCAGACGGTAAAGCATCTGTCTGCAATGCAGGAGACCTGGGTTTGATCCCTGGGTTGGGAAGATCCCTGGAGAAGGAAATGGCAGCCTACTCCAGTATTCTTGCCTGGAAAATCCCATGGACCGCAGAGCCTGGTAGGTCACCGTCCATGGGTCGAAAAGAGTTGGACACGACTGAGCAACTTCACTTTCACTTTCACTTTCTGAAGTTAGGCAGGTTGATTCCTCCAGTTCCATTCTTCTTTCTCAAGATTGCTTTGGCTATTCGAGTTTTTTGTATCTCCATACAAATTGTGAAATTATTTGTTCTAGTTCTTTGAAAAATACCATTGGTAGCTTGATAGGGATTGCATTGAATCCATAGATTGCTTTGGGTAGTATACTCATTTTCACTACATTGATTCTTCCAGTGCATGAACATGGTATATTTCTCCATCTATTTGCGTCATCTTTGATTTCTTTCATCAGTGTTTTATAGTTTTCTATATATACGTCTTTTGTTTCTTTCAGTTCAGTTCAGTTCATTTCAGTCGCTCAGTCGTGTCCGACTCTTTGTGACCCCATGAATGCAGCATGCCCGGCCTCCCTGTCCATCACCAACTTGAGGAGTTCACTCAGACTCATGTCCATCAAGTCAGTGATGCCATCCAGCCATCTCATCCTCTGTCGTCCCCTTCTCCTCCTGCCCCCAATCCCTCCCAGCATCAGTCTTTTCCAGTGAGTCAACTCTTCGCATGAGGTGGCCAAAGTACTGGAGTTTCAGCTTTAGCATCATTCCTTCCAAAGAAATCCCAGGGCTGATCTCCTTCAGAATGGACTGGTTGGATCTCCTTGCAGTCCAAGGGACTCTCAAGAGCCTTCTCCAACACCACAGTTCAAAAGCATCAATTCTTTGCTGCTCAGCCTTCTTCACAGTCCAACTCTCATATCCATACATGACCACAGGAAAAGCATAGCCTTGACTAAATGGACCTTTGTTGACAAAGTAATATCTCTGCTTTTCAATATGCTATCTAGGTTGGTCATAACTTTCCTTCCAAGGAGTAAGCGTCTTTTAATTTCATGGCTGCAAGTCACCATCTGCAGTGATTTTGGAGCCCAGAAAATAAGTCTGACACTGTTTCCCCATCTATTTCCCATGAAGAGATGGGACCGGATGCAATGATCTTAGTTTTCTGAATGTTGAGCTTTAAGCCAACTTTTTCACTCTCCACTTTCACTTTCATCAAGAGGCTTTTAGTTCCTCGTCACTTCTGCCATAAGGGTGGTGTCATCTGCATATCTGAGGTTATTGATATTTCTCTCCGGCAATCTTGATTCCAGCTTGCACATTTTCCAGCCCAGGCCTTTCTCATGATGTACACTGCAATATAAGTTCAATAAGCAGGGTGACAATATACAGCCTGAACATCCTCCTTTTCCTATTTGGAACAGTCTGTTGTTCCATGTCCAGTTCTAACTGTTGCTTCCTGACCTGCATATAGGTTTCTCAGAGGCAGGTCAGGTGATCTGGTATTCCGTCTCTTTCAGAATTTTCCACAGTTTCTTGTGATCCACACAGTCAAAGGCTTTGGCATAGTCAATAAAGCAGAAATAGATATTTTTCTGGAACTCACTTGCTTTTTCCATGATCCAGCAGATGTTGGCAATTTGATCTCTGGTTCTTCTGCCTTTTCTAAACCCAGCTTGAACATCTGGAAGTTCACGGTTCACATATTGCTGAAGGCCTGGCTTGGAGAATTTTGAGCATTACTTTATTAGCATGTGAGATGAGTGCAATTGTGCGGTAGTGTGAGCATTCTTTGGCATTGCCTTTCTTTGGGATTGGAATGAAAACTGACCTTTTCCAGTCTTGTGGCCACTGCTGAGTTTTCCAAATTTGGTGGCATATTGAGTGCAGCACTTTCACAGCATCATCTTTCAGGATTTGAAATAGCTCAACTGGAATTCCATCACCTCCACTAACTTTGTTCATAGTGATGCTTTCTAAGGCCCACTTGACTTCACATTCCAGGATGTATGGCTCTAGATGAGTAAGGGAGATTTATTCCTAAAGTAAAAGATAGTTTAGCCTGAGGTCAGGACACAATTGTGACCATGTTCAGGACTCAATCTATAGTCTATCTGGCCTACAGAATGAAAATACAGAGTTCAGGGTAACTGTTGTCCCCAGAAAGCGTGAGTGGAATTCTAGAAAAAATTCCAAAGAAGGATGCCTAAATTCTGTATCTAAAATATAAACAAATTTCTAGCTTACCCATGAACTATGAGCACACTGAAAATAGCTTAGGTATAAAAGAACTAAACAGATGTGACCATCACTAAAAGAGTTTGCTCTTTAATAACTGATTTAACTGCATGCTCATCCAATGAGATCAGCAGTCTTGTAACATAATCCAAAATCTTCACAACATAAAATTCACAATATTCAAGATACAACCCAAAGTTATATGGTACATGAAGCATCATGAAAACGTGATTTCTTATCCAAGGAAAGACAATGAATGGAGGCCAATCTAAAGATGACTCAGACACTAATATTAGCAGACTTAAGTCAGCAGACATGAACTTAATCTAACTATTCATCCATAGTTAATGAAGTAGAGAAAAATGTACTGTAATGAATTGAAAAGAGACTCATAAGAGAAAAACTATGAAAAAGAATCAAATGGAAACATTGGCACTGAAAAACACAATATCTGAAACAGAGATTCACTAATTTAACAGCAGAATAGCGATAACAAAGAAAAGAATCAGTAAACTTGAAGATAAATCAATAGGAATTATCCAATCTGAAGAACAGAGAAAGAATGATTAAAAGAAAATGAACAGATATTAACAGACCTGTGTGATAATACAAAGTCCCAGGACATATGAAATTGAAATGACAGAAGGAAAATAATAAGAAAATGAGGCAGAAAATTAAAAAAAAAAAAATAGTTGAATATGTACTCAATTTTCAAAGAAAACAAACAAAAGAAAGAAAATGTCAGGTTCATGTGGATTCAGTAGTGAATTCTGCAAAATATTTAAGGAAAAGTACTACTAATGTTACACAAACCTTTTAGAAATTAGCAAATAAGGAAACACTTCTGAACTCATTTTATGAGACCAGCATTCCCAAACACAAAATCTGAGAGACAATATTAAGTAGAATAGATGAAACTTTTGTTTTAAAGGAGCTGGAAGTAAATATTTCTGTAAGCAAATACTCTTCCCTGCCCCCCTCCCTCTAATGTATGGAAACTCAAATCTCTGTACCCGCAGGCTCACACTTTTCAACCTAGGTTGTCTTATTACAGCTATATGAAGGAATATTGTGGAAAGTTAGAGCTATTTAGGGCTTCCCAGGTTGCATTAGTGGTAAAGAACCAGATTGCCAATGCAGGAGATGTAAGAGACAAGGGTTTGATCCCTGGGTTGGGAAGATGCCCTGGAGAAGGGCATGACAACCCACTCCAGTATTCTTGCTGGAAAATTCCATGGACAGAGGAGCCTTGCAGGCTACAGTCCATAGGGTCACAAAGAGTTGGACACAACTGAAGCAACTTAGCACGTGGAGCTATCTAGTTAATTAATGCTGTTTCTTGTTGTTGCTCTTCAGTCTCTAGGTCATGTCAGACTCTTTCTGACCCCATAGACTGCAGCATACCAGGCTTCACTGCCCTTCACTATCTCCTGGAGTTTGCTCAAACTCATGTTAATACTGTTTCTTAGCTTCTTCATTTATTACACTCTTTACAAAGCTTTATTTCTAGTACTTGGAAAGAAAAACAATAATTAAACTATAAATGATCTTATAGGAATATTGTAAAAACTCAGTTATGTCAATCAAATGACAATAGCAAAGGTTTTATGACAAAATAATAATGGAAAAATACAAGAAAATAAATAATAACAGAAAAATAAAAACATAAAATAACTTGAATTATAACTATGTGCTCTGTGTACTGTATGAAGAAATATTGAAAGAAAAAGCATGCATAAATGAAAAAAATTATAGTATGAGTGGGATGATGATTGCTAATTTTTCCTGTTCTGTATTTTAAAGTTGCTTGACTGTTATAAAATGTTCATCATAATTATTGAAACAGAAAAATTAAGAACAAATTCACTTATATTTATTGTAAAAAGCAGGTATAAACAGGTGGGTACTGAGGATATTTCCTAGATGTTGGAACTTAATCAAAGTAATGCACGTGTATGTGTGTGGTTGTTCAGTTGTGTCTGACTCTTTGTGACCCTATGGACTATAGCCTGCCATGCTCCTCTGTCTGTAGGATTCTCCAGGCAGGAATACTGGAGCGGGTAGCCTTTCCTTTCTCCAGGGGATCTTCCCAACCCAGGAATCTAACCCACATTTCTTTTGTCTTCTGTATTGTAGGCGGGCTCTTAACCCACTGAGCCACTAGGGAAGGCTAATCAAATAAAGACTGTACTTAAAAGTCTTTTGTTGTTATATAAAACATCAAGACTAAATTAGTTTAAAACTGAATTCACCTAAGAAAAGAGTCAATTTGGAAAATAATCAATTATTGCTTGTCTGTATACTAAAATAGATCTTTCTGAGAATAATTTTATCTCACAGACATATGTTCTTTTATTTAAAAATGAACCTATAATAGAAAGAAGAAATTAATTAAAGTCATTTGTGAATTCATAAGAAATGAATGTATATCCAGTGAATGTTAATCTTCTGCTTGTTTGAGAGGTGTGCAAGTACACTTGTTAAAAATAATAAGATATAAGAATTTCTTTCATATTCTGATAGTTGAAAATTAATAATAATTTATGTAGCTGGCAAAAGTGTGCTCTTAGCTGAATATGAGTGTATAAATTTTTACATGCCAAATATCATTTCAAAAAGAATATGGTAGTGAATACCCTGTCTTCTGTACGCTCTAACTATTATAGGGTAGCTCTTGAGTAATGGGACTTAAGTGACTGGTTTATTAAACTGATGCAAAATTTCCCATGTATTTTAATAAAGGAATTCTCAAGGGTGAGTATATATTTGTCTAATAAATCCCATTGTGTCCTTTGGATTGTGTTTTTGAGAAAGTATTTTCTTCCTATTTCCTAGGAGAGCAACAAGAAAATAACCAGAATTTTTAAAGGAAAAAAAATCTCACTTAATATTAAATAAAATTTTTAAGTTAAACAAAGTATCACTATTTATAACTGCTATGAATAGGACTGCCATCTCTTTCATAGTCTATTTCTACCTTTAATTAGTTGTATAAACATGGGAAAGTCATTTTTATCAATCTGGACATCAGTTTCTTAAATTTTAATGAATTATAGATGGAGAAGAAAAAAAGACAGGTAAATATTTATATGACCTTGGGGCCATAGTCAGTGGGAGAAGCTTTTCTAAGCATGGCACAAATCTGGACTTTATGAAGGAAAAGTTTGAAAGGTTTTATTTTCTAAAGACCAAAGCCAAAATTTCTGCTTGATAAAACAAAAAAACTTCATTATAAACAATGCCAAGTGGGGAATTCTCTGGTGGTGGTAGAGAAGACTCTTGAGAGTCCCTTGGACTGCAAGGAGATCCAACCAGTCCATCCTAAAGGAGATCAGTCCTGGATGTTCATTGGAAGGACTGATGCTGAAGCTGAAACTCCAATACTTTGCCCACCTGATGCAAAGAGCTGACTCACTGGGAAAGACCCTGATGCTGGAAAGATTGAAGGCAGGAGGAGAAGGGGACAACAGAGGATTTGATGGTTGGATGGCATCACTGACTTGATGGACATGGGTTTGGGTAGACTTCAGGAGTTGGTGATAGACAGAGAGACCTGGCGTGCTGCAATTCATAGGGTCCCAAAGAGTCGGACACAACTGAGCAAATGAATTGAACTGAACTCGTAGTCCAATGGTTAGGACTCTGAGCTTCCACTGCTTGGGGAATGGGTTAGATCCCTGGTTATGGAACTCAGATTCCACATGCAGTGTAGCCACAGAAAAAAAGAAACCACACAAATGGCAGACAACCACTTGGGGAAATTATTTGCAGTATATATGCTGCTAAGCCACTTCAGTCATGTCCGACTCTGTGTGATCCCACAGACGGCAGCCACCAGGCTCCCCATCCCTGGAATTCTCCAGACAAGAACACTGGAGTGGGTTGCCATTTCCTTCTCCAATGCATGAAAGTGAAAAGTGAAAGGGAAGTAACTCAGTCGTGTCCGACTCTTAGCGACTCCATGGACTGCAGCCTACCAGGCTCCTCCACCCATGGGATTTTCCAGGCAAAAGTACTGGAGTGGGGTGCCATTGCCTTCTCCAGCAGTATATATGATCATATACTAATATTCCCTATACATAAAGGACTTGAAAGAATTTATAAAATAAAGAGAAAAAAAAACCCTGTGAGCAAAATCACAGGTAATTGCCAAAAGGAAGAAATGTTAGTCTTCAATTAAAAAAAAAATGAAGTGACTCAACAAATGTAAGCTTTTATAAGTGTGATATCCTTGTTTCTTGTCAGTTGGTTATGACAAAGCAACATGGAATATCTAGTATGGTGAAATTTAAAAAATATGTTACTAGTTTGCTTTAGGGAAAGAGCTGCCTTATTTGTGAAAAGATCTTGGTAACTTATTTGGGATTGGCAGAGGAAAGAGAATTAGCTATGTCATTTTACTTAAGAAATGAACAGGGATTTGGGATCAGGTAGAGATAAGAAAAAATAGAGAATGGGGTAAAGCTCCTTTTAGAAGACTGAAGCTTGTATGGGGAGAAATGGCCAAAGTTCTTTTCTTAAAGTGAAAGTATTAATCACTCAGTCGTGTTCAGCTCTTTGTGACCCCATGGACTGTAGCCCACCAAGCTCCACTGTCCACGAAATTTTCCAGGCAAGAATACTGGAGTGGGTTGCCATTCCTTCTCCAGGGGAGCTTCCCGACCCAGGGACTGAACCCAGGTCTCCCACGCTACAGGCAGATTTTTTACCCTTTGAACCACCAGGGAAGTCAAATATTTAATTTTAAATTATTTGCTGTATGGTTCTTTGATGAATCTCTGACATCATCTCCTGAATTAGCAGTTTAAGTTGAGTAACATTAATGTCTTGCTTTTATCTGACGAAACTACTAGTTGCCATTAATAAAAGTGGACTCTGATTGAGTTAAGCAAAAAGGGATTTACTAAAAGGATAGTAGGCAGCTCAAGGAAGCACTAGGAGAGCTAGAGATTTAGACTTGGAAAAAACACTGAAATGATGCCTTAAGCCTGGTTCTGATAGGAAAACACAACTGTGGAGAGAGAGAGAGACTGAGTCTTGCCTTATTTTTAATGGTGCTAGATCCCAAGTTATGTACAAACTAGCACGTGTCCGATTGATTGTACACCCCTGCCTGAGAACCAAGGTAAGTTACAGAAGTGAACTGCTTTAATTCTTACAGTAAGAAATGGATTTTTCTCTTTATCAAGACTCACAAGTTCAGATTTCAAGTAACAGGTAAATGAGAAAAGGTCACCACAGGGGTGTTTGGAGGAAAATCAAGGAGAAGTAGCCATGCTCCATATTTGGGCTAACAGCTGGACATTGGTGAAGAATCAAATGCAAAAGACAGAAGTGAACTAACAAATTGAATGCAGCTATGTATGAAAAGGATTACAGAGCATATATATATATGCGCTCTTGTATGTAAAAAATCCTAAGGAATCCACCAAAAAACCATGAGCACTAATAAATGTGTTAAGTAAGATTGCAGGATATAAGATCAATAAACAAAATTCAATTGTACTTATAAACACTTGCAAGAACAAATTGGAACAAAAGTAAGAAACAATTCCACTTGCAATAGCATCAAAAAGAATAAAATAAAAATAAATTTAACCAAAACCTCATACAACTATACACTGGACACTACAAAATATTACCTTAAAAAAATGAAAGAAGACCTGAATAAGCAGAAAGGCATCCCAGGTGTCAGACTGGAAGACTTACTATTATTAAGATGGCAATAGTACCTAAATTGATCTACAGTTTCAACCTGATCTCTATCAAGATTCCAGCTGCTTTTTTTTTTGCAGAAATTGATAAGATAATCCCAAAATTCATAAGAAATTCAAGAGACTCAGATTAGCTGAAACAATCTTGAAAAAAAGAACAAAGTTGAAGAACCCATACTTTCCAATTTCAAACTTACTGTCATAATCAAGACATAAGATCCACTGACATTAGAGTAGACATATAGGTCAATGAAATAGAATTGAGAGTCTAAAAATAGACCTTCACATTTATGTCCCATGCTGTAATTAGTTGTGTCCCACTCTTTGAGACCCCATGCTAGGCTCCTCTGTCTATGGGATTCTCCAGGCTCCACTGGAATGGGTTGCCATTTTCTTCTCCAGGGGATCTTTCCTACCCAGGGAACAAACTTGTGTCTCCTGTATTGGCAGGTGGATTCTTTACCTACTGAGCCACCTGGGAAGCCTCACATTTATAGCCAATTGATTTTTGACAAAGCTGCATGATGATTTCATGAGGGACGGAAATCTTTTCACTAAATGATGTTAAAACAACCAGATATCCACATGTAAAAGCCTGAAGTTGCATAAGCACAAAATGTATGCATATACACATACAAAAATTAATGGATCAAAGACCTAAATGTATGAGCTAAAGTTGTTAAATTCTAGAGTAGAACATACGCATAAATCTTTGTGATCTTCGATTAGGTAATGGTTTCTTAAATATGACATCAAAGCACAAATGACAAAAAAAAATAGGATTTTAATTGGAGGCTAATTACTTTACAATATTGTGGTGGTTTTTGCCATAAATTGACATGAGTCAGCCATGAGTGTACATGTGTCCCCCTGTCCGAACCCCACTCCCACCTCCCTCCCCATCCCATCTCTCTGGGTTGTCCCAGTGCACCAGCTTTGTGTGCCCCGCTACATGCATCAAACTTGGACTGGTCATTCATTTCACATACGGTAATATACATGTTTCAATGCTATTCTCTCAAATCATCCCACCCTTGCCTTCTCCCACAGAGTCCAAAAGTCTGTTCTTTACATCTGTGTCTCTTTTGCTGTATTGCATATAGGGTCGTCATTACCATCTGTCTAAATTCCATATATATGTGTTAATATACTGTATTGGTGTTTGACTTGACATTTTCACTTGGTTAAATCCCTGGTGGAGGAACCAAGATCCCACAAGGCTTCTGGAGCAGCCAAAAAAAAAAAAGAGAGAGAGAGAGATAGAAACAGATAAATTTAGATACCATCAAAATTAAACACATTTATGTTTCAAAGGATACCATCAAGAAAGTGAAGGTATATTCATAGAATGGAAGAACATATTTGCAAAGTATGTATCTGACATGGGACTTGTATCTAGAATATATAAAGAATTATTACAACTCAATAATTAAAAGAAAAATAGCCCAATTAAAAGTGGGTAAATGATCTGAGTAGACACTTCCCCAAAGTAAATACATAGATGATCAATAAACATATGAAAAGATGTTCAGCATCATTAGCTATCATAGAAAGGCAAATAAAATCACAATGAGATACAAATTCACAGTAGAATGGCTCTAATTAAAAACACAGAAAGTCTGTTTCTCTATGTCGTTTCTCTATTGCTGCCCTGAAATTAAATTCATCAGCACCATCTTTCTAGATTCCATATGTATGCATTAATATACTATACTTATGTTTCTCTTTCTGACTTACTTCACTAACTTCACCCCTAACCAAAACCCTAACCCTAACCCTAACCTACATAGGCTCTAGGTTCGTCCACCTCATTAGAACTGACTCAAATGCATTCTTTTTTATGGCTGAGTATCAGTTCATGGGAAATAGATGGGCAAACAGTGGAAACAGTGTCAGACTTCATTTTTTGGGGCCCCAAAATCATTGCAGATGGTGACTGCAGCCATGAAATTAAAAGACGCTTACCCCTTGAAGGAAAAGTTATGACCAACCTAGATAGCATATTGAAAAGCAGAGACATTACTTTGCCAACAAAGGTCCGTCTAGTCAAGGCTATGGTTTTTCCATTGGTCATGTATGGATGTGAAAGTTGGACTGTGAAGAAAGCTGAGTGCCGAAGAATTGATGCTTTGAACTGTGGTGTTGGAGAAGACTCTTGAGAGTCCCTTTGACTGCAAGGAGATCCAACCAGTCCTTTTTGAAGGAGATCAGCCCTGGGATTTCTTTAGAAGGAATGATGCTAAAGCTGAAACTCCAATACTGTGGCCACCTCATGCAAAGAGTTGACTCATTGGAAAAGACTCTGATGCTGGGAGGGATTGGGGGCAGGAGGAAAAGGGGATGACAGAGGATGAGATGGCTGGATGGCATCACTGACTCCATGGATGTGAGTCTGAGTGAACTCTGGGAGTTGGTGATGGACAGGGAGGCGTGGTGTGCTGCATTCATGGGGTCGCAAAGAGTCGGACATGACTGAACAACTGAACTGAACTGAATATTCTATTGCATCTATGTACCACAGCTTCTTTATCCATTCATCTGTTGATGGACATCTAGTTTTCCATGTTCTAGATATTGCAAATAGTGCTGCAATGAACATTGTCTTTTTCAATTTTGGTTTCCTCAGGATACATGCCTAGCAGTAGGATTGCTGAGTAGAGAACAGACTTAGGGACCCTGGGGAAAGGAGGAGGGAGAGGGTGAGATGTATGGAGAGAGTAACATGGAAACTTACAATACCATATGTAAAATAAACAGCCAAGGAAATTTGCCATATGACTCTGGGAACTCAAACAGGGGCTCTGTAATAATCTTCTAGACTGATGCAGAGGGAGATGGGGAAAAGGTTCAAAAAGAGGGGACATGGGTATACTTATGGCTGATTCTGTTGATGTTTGACAGAAAACAACAAAATTCTGTAAAGCAATTATCCTTCAATTAACAAATAAATTTTAAAAATCCACAAAACCAAAAAAAAAAAAAAAAAGAAAAAACCCCCTCAGACCCCCCGCCTCAGCCCTACTAAATCCAATGTATATTATTTCCAAATATGGATTTAAATTTTGCCTCACATTTATATCTCTAAACTGTACAAATAAAAATGAAATAAGGAGTTTTTCCTTAAAAAAATAACAAAAAATTACAAGTGTTGAGTGTGCAGAAGTTGGAACCCTTGTACACCAATGAGAATACATTCTTGGAACTTTCAGATATGGAGCAGGGTGGGGAGACCTCCAGATTTACCCCAGGACATGAAACACAAGTTTTAAGACAATTTATCTACTTCCAATTAAGAGCTACTTCCAAGCATTAAGATTACATGCTGTTGGTGAGTAGTGAGGGAACTGGCACTCCATGTCTTGTTGGTATGTGAATAAATTGGTGCAGTGTGTGAAGATTTTTAAAATGCATACCCTTTAACATAGTGAACTCACTCCAAAAGATGATTGCATAAAGATGTTCATCAGCACTTTCATAATATTGAAAATAGGAAATACTCTATGTCCATCTACAAACAAAGCTTTTTAACCGCAGCCAACTCAGTCCCCTTCTTACAATAAATATTTTATAACACTCCCTTTATAGTCCTGAAATGAAAGTCACAGATACCTACAACAAAATATACCTAATATAAAAGAGAAAGAAGAGAAAGTAATTTGCAATTAAAATATATGTATTTCAATGTGTAAATATTCAAGACACAAAAACATACTCTAGAGGGCAGTACCATCCAGTTAACACTACAGAAAACTTGTTAAATAATTTATGTAGATCAGATTCATTGACAAATTGACTCAAAAAGCAGATTGTAAAATTACATAGGTCATTTATTTATGTGAATACATATAAGATCTAAAAAGAGGCTCACTGGGATGTTAATGATTGACAAGAATTGTCCCCTAATAATGAGATTTGTAAGGATTTTT
>NW_020868224.1:0-18280 GCF_003369695.1 Bos indicus x Bos taurus
TGGATCACTGGGAACCAGTATACAGAGTTACTACTACCACTTCTAACCTTTACCTAGCAAACTCATATTCTTCCTATTGGAGATCCTGTTGCCATGTAATGAACATCGATTTAGGGTAGACCTTGAATCCTGGAGAGTGGTGGCCTCTCCTTACAGGGTATTCTTTGCGAGCTAGCACCTCAGCTGAATCTTCAACAGGTCTTTCCAATGCTCTGTCAGGCAGTTTGTCTAGGTGGTTGTAGTAGCTAAAAAAATCAGTGGAGTCCATGGTCATGTGCCCACTGCTACACACCAACACCCAGGTCAGTAGATCACACACTTTAAAAACCCTCAGTGATCTCAGTGATACTGGCTAATTCCCTTCAAGCAGGAGGTCTAAGTTGCAATATGTCTAAATTCTAGTCAAGAGATAGATTGATACTACTTCCAGGAAGGAATAGGTCCAATGTAGGGGATGGGTCCAAAATGCCACCAAGTTATCTGGTAGGTTTCCTACAGGGATGGTACATTATTGAAAGCCAAGCATTTGGTCTCTGTTACTGGCAGGTTGGGTATTTGACAGTGGCCATAAAACAGATAAGTCTTGGTAAGTGGGAGCCCTTGCCACTGGGTCCAAGTATAATCTCCATTCCTGCCCCGATTTCTTACCACAAACGTGCCTGTTCTGTTGGACAGGCAGTAGTGTAGCCAGTGGCAGAGCCTGGCCAATGTCATCTCTGGACAAGTTCATTGTTTTCCTGTGGTTGTTCAGTGCCTGTTCTGTGATAGATGCTCTCCATTGGGCAGAAACGTGGAAACAAAGATCTCCATATTTCATAACTCTGCTTTCATGAGTATGAAATGTCTCTTTTCCAGACCTCTTAATTTCCCCCTCTCCCTATCTTTCCCCCTTATATGGTTTTTCATCTCATCATCATCTCATGAGTTAGCGGGAGCTAGGGCTGGAAAAATCCCATGGATGGAGGAGCCTGGCGGGCTGCAGTCCGTGGGGTCGTTAAGAGTCGGACACACTGAGCGACTCATTTTCACTTTTCACTTTCATGCATTGGAGAAGGAAATGGAACCCACCTCCAGTGTTCTTGCCTGGAGGATCCCAGGGATGGGGGAGCCTAGTGGGCTGCCGTCTATGGGGTCGCACAGAGTCAGACACGACTGAAGTGACTTAGCAGCAGCAGGGCTGTTATCCCATCAAATACCTTTAAGTAGTCCAAGTCTGGGCCTCACTTGATCTTAAATAGCAAAGTACTTCGCATGATTCTACCAACAGAAGCAAGGAGAAGCCTGGAAGTGGTAGGGGCCCGGACGTGGTAGGGACTTCAGGACAAGTTGGTGTTCATACGTTTATATGGAAGAAAACAGATAACAACACAGCTCACTCTATAGAAAGTACCAGGATGTGTGATGTCCTCACAGCACAAGACCACACCACCTTCCTGCCTGGGTGTTACTAGTTAACCACAATGATTGCCTGGAGACCAGAAGGTGGCCACAGCTATTCAAGTCAGTTCCAGGACCTGCCCTCGACTTCTTTGGCAACTCTCTGGGAAAAGTCAAGAAACTATTCTAAATACAAAAGGTATATAAGCTCTCCTGCAAAATGATATGCTCTGATTCCAGAACCCTTGGTAACTGTGTTGTTATCTCCCTTGGGGCTTACCATAAATTTAAATTTTTGCACAGACAAGAAGTTTCAAATATACAAATTCCATGAGGGAAAAAATCCTTACAAATCTCATTATTAGGGACAATTCTTGTCAAATCATTAACATCCCCAGTGAGCCTCTTTTTAGATCTTATATGTATTCACATAAATAAAAATGACCTATGTAATTTTACAATCTGCTTTTTGAGTCAATTTGTCAATGAATCTGATCTACATAATTATTTAAAAAGTTTCTGTAGTGTTAACTGGATGGTACTGCCCTCTAGAGTATGTTTTGTGTCTTGAATATTTACACATTGAAATACATATTATTTTATTTGCAAATTACTTTCTCTTCTCTTCTCCTTTATATTAGGATATTTTGTTGTAGGTATCTGTGACTTTCATTTCAGGACTATAAAGGGAGTGTTATAAAAATATTTATTGTAAGAAGGGGACTGAGTTGGCTGCGGTTAAAAAGCTTTGTTTGTAGATGGACATAGAGTATTTCCTATTTTCAATATTATGAAAGTGCTTGATGAACATCTTTTATGCAATCATCTTTTGGAGTGAGTTCACTATTTAAAGGGTATGCATTTTAAAAATCTTCACACACTGCACCAATTTATTCACATACCAACAAGACATGGGAGTGCCAGTTCCCTCACATACTCACCAACAGCAATGTAATCTTAATGCTTGGAAGTAGCTCTTAATTGGAAGTAGATAAAATTGTCTTAAAACTTGTGTTTCATGTCCTGGGGTAAATCTGGAGGTCTCCCCACCCTGCTCCATATTCTGAAAGTTCCAAGAAGGTATTCTCATTGGTGTACAAGGGTTCCAACTTCTGCACACTCAACACTTGTAATTTTTTGTTATTTTTAAAGGAAAAAACTCCTTATTTCATTTTTATTTGTACAGTTTAGAGATATAAATGTGAGGCAAAATTTAAATCCATATTTGGAAATAATATACATTGGATTTAGTAGGGCTGAGGCGGGGGGTCTGAGGGGGTTTTTTTCTTTTTTTTTTTTTTTTGGTTTTGTGGATTTTTAAAATTTATTTGTTAATTGAAGGATAATTGCTTTACAGAATTTGTTGTTTTCTGTCAAACATCAACAAGAATCAGCCATAAGTATACCCATGTCCCCTCTTTTCTGAACCTTTTCCCCATCTCCCTCTGCATCAGTCTAGAAGATTATTACAGAGCCCCTGTTTGAGTTCCAGAGTCATATGGCAAATTTCCATTGGCTGTTTATTTTACATATGGTATTGTAAGTTTCCATGTTACTCTCTCCATACATCTCACCCTCTCCCCTCCTCCTTTCCCCCAGGGTCCCTAAGTCGGTTCTCTCTACTCAGCATCCTACTGCTAGGCATGTATCCTGAGGAAACCAAAATTGAAAAAGACAATGTTCATTGCAGCACTATTTGCAATATCTAGAACATGGAAACAACCTAGATGTCCATCAACAGATGAATGGATAAAGAAGCTGTGGTACATAGATGCAATAGAATATTCAGTTCAGTTCAGTTGTTCAGTCATGTCCGACTCTTTGCGACCCCATGAATGCAGCACACCACGCCTCCCTGTCCATCACCAACTCCCAGAGTTCACTCAGACTCACATCCATGGAGTCAGTGATGCCATCCAGCCGCCATCATCCTCTGTCATCTCCCTCTTCCCCCTTTTCCTCCTGCCCCCAATCCCTCCCAGCATCAGAGTCTTTTCCAATGAGTCAACTCTTTGCATGAGGTGGCCACAGTATTGGAGTTCAGCTTTAGCATCATTCCTTCTAAAGAAATCCCAGGGCTGATCTCCTTCAAAAAGGACTGGTTGGATTCCTTGCAGTCAAAGGGACTCTCAAGAGTCTTTCTCCAACACCACAGTTCAAAAGCATCAATTCTTCGGCACTCAGCTTTCTTCACAGTCCACTTTCACATCCATACATGACCAATGGAAAAACCATAGCCTTGACTAGACGGACCTTTGTTGGCAAAGTAATGTCTCTGCTTTTCAATATGCTATCTAGGTTGGTCATAACTTTTCCTTCAAGGGGTAAGCGTCTTTTAATTTCATGGCTGCAGTCACCATCTGCAATGATTTTGGGGCCCCAAAAAATGAAGTCTGACACTGTTTCCACTGTTGCCCATCTATTTCCCATGAACTGATACTCAGCCATAAAAAAGAATGCATTTGAGTCAGTTCTAATGAGGTGGACGAACCTAGAGCCTATGTTAAGGTTAGGGTTAGGGTTAGGGTTTTGGTTAGGGTGAAGTTAGTGAAGTAAGTCAGAAAGAGAAACATAAGTATAGTATATTAATGCATACATATGGAATCTAGAAAGATGGTGCTGATGAATTTAATTTCAGGGCAGCAATAGAGAAACAGACATAGAGAACAGACTTTCTGTGTTTTTAATTAGAGCCATTCTACTGTGAATTTGTATCTCATTGTGATTTTATTTGCCTTTCTATGATAGCTAATGATGCTGAACATCTTTTCATATGTTTATTGATCATCTATGTATTTACTTTGGGGAAGTGTCTACTCAGATCATTTACCCACTTTTAATTGGGCTATTTTTTCTTTTAATTATTGAGTTGTAATAATTCTTTATATATTCTAGATACAAGTCCCATGTCAGATACATACTTTGCAAATATGTTCTTCCATTCTATGAATATACCTTCACTTTCTTGATGGTATCCTTTGAAACATAAATGTGTTTAATTTTGATGGTATCTAAATTTATCTGTTTCTATCTCTCTCTCTCTCTTTTTTTTTTTTTTGGCTGCTCCCCAGAAGCCTTGTGGGATCTTGGTTCCTCCACCAGGGATTTAACCAAGTGAAAATGTCAAGTCAAACACCAATACAGTATATTAACACATATATATGGAATTTAGACAGATGGTAATGACGACCCTATATGCAATACAGCAAAAGAGACACAGATGTAAAGAACAGACTTTTTGGACTCTGTGGGAGAAGGCAAGGGTGGGATGATTTGAGAGAATAGCATTGAAACATGTATATTACCGTATGTGAAATGAATGACCAGTCCAAGTTTGATGCATGTAGCGGGGCACACAAAGCTGGTGCACTGGGACAACCCAGAGAGATGGGATGGGGAGGGAGGTGGGAGTGGGGTTCGGGACAGGGGGACACATGTACACTCATGGCTGACTCATGTCAATTTATGGCAAAAACCACCACAATATTGTAAAGTAATTAGCCTCCAATTAAAATCCTATTTTTTTTGTCATTTGTGCTTTGATGTCATATTAAGAAACCATTACCTAATCGAAGATCACAAAGATTTATGCGTATGTTCTACTCTAAGAATTTAACAACTTTAGCTCATACATTTAGGTCTTTGATCCATTAATTTTGTGTATGTGTATATGCATACATTTTGTGCTTATGCAACTTCAGGCTTTTACATGTGGATATCTGGTTGTTTTAATCATCATTTAGTGAAAAGATTTCCGTCCCTCATGAAATCATCATGCAGCTTTGTCAAAAATCAATTGGCTATAAATGTGAGGCTTCCCAGGTGGCTCAGTAGGTAAAGAATCCACCTGCCAATACAGGAGACACAAGTTTGTTCCCTGGGTAGGAAAGATCCCCTGGAGAAGAAAATGGCAACCCATTCCAGTGGAGCCTGGAGAATCCCATAGACAGAGGAGCCTAGCATGGGGTCTCAAAGAGTGGGACACAACTAATTACAGCATGGGACATAAATGTGAAGGTCTATTTTTAGACTCTCAATTCTATTTCATTGACCTATATGTCTACTCTAATGTCAGTGGATCTTATGTCTTGATTATGACAGTAAGTTTGAAATTGGAAAGTATGGGTTCTTCAACTTTGTTCTTTTTTTTCAAGATTGTTTTCAGCTAATCTGAGTCTCTTGAATTTTTCTTATGAATTTTGGGATTATCTTATCAATTTCTGCAAAAAAAAAAGCAGCTGGAATCTTGATAGAGATCAGGTTGAAACTGTAGATCAATTTAGGTACTATTGCCATCTTAATAATAGTAAGTCTTCCAGTCTGACACCTGGGATGCCTTTCTGCTTATTCAGGTCTTCTTTCATTTTTTTAAGGTAATATTTTGTAGTGTCCAGTGTATAGTTGTATGAGGTTTTGGTTAAATTTATTTTTATTTTATTCTTTTTGATGCTATTGCAAGTGGAATTGTTTCTTACTTTTGTTCCAATTTGTTCTTGCAAGTGTTTATAAGTACAATTGAATTTTGTTTATTGATCTTATATCCTGCAATCTTACTTAACACATTTATTAGTGCTCATGGTTTTTGGTGGATTCCTTAGGATTTTTTACATACAAGAGCGCATATATATATATATGCTGTAATCCTTTTCATACATAGCTGCATTCAATTTGTTAGTTCACTTCTGTCTTTTGCATTTGATTCTTCACCAATGTCCAGCTGTTAGCCCAAATATGGAGCATGGCTACTTCTCCTTGATTTTCCTCCAAACACCCCTGTGGTGACCTTTTCTCATTTACCTGTTACTTGAAATCTGAACTTGTGAGTCTTGATAAAGAGAAAAATCCATTTCTTACTGTAAGAATTAAAGCAGTTCACTTCTGTAACTTACCTTGGTTCTCAGGCAGGGGTGTACAATCAATCGGACACGTGCTAGTTTGTACATAACTTGGGATCTAGCACCATTAAAAATAAGGCAAGACTCAGTCTCTCTCTCTCTCCACAGTTGTGTTTTCCTATCAGAACCAGGCTTAAGGCATCATTTCAGTGTTTTTTCCAAGTCTAAATCTCTAGCTCTCCTAGTGCTTCCTTGAGCTGCCTGCCTACTATCCTTTTAGTAAATCCCTTTTTTGCTTACTCAATCAGAGTCCACTTTTATTAATGGCAACTAGTAGTTTCGTCAGATAAAAAGCAAGACATTAATGTTACTCAACTTAAACTGCTAATTCAGGAGATGATGTCAGAGATTCATCAAAGAACCATACAGCAAATAATTTAAAATTAAATATTTGACTTCCCTGGTGGTTCAAAGGGTAAAAAATCTGCCTGTAGCGTGGAGACCTGGGTTCAGTCCCTGGGTCGGGAAGCTCCCCTGGAGAAGGAATGGCAACCCACTCCAGTATTCTTCTGCCTGAAAATTTCGTGGCAGTGGAGCTTGGTGGGCTACAGTCCATGGGGGTCACAAAGAGCTGAACACGACTGAGTGATTAATACTTTCACTTTAAGAAGAACTTTGGCCATTTCGCCCCTCCCATACAAGCTTCAGTCTTCTAAAAGGAGCTTTACCCCATTCTCTATTTTTTCTTATCTCTACCTGATCCCAAATCCCTGTTCATTTCTTAAGTAAAATGACATAGCTAATTCTCTTTCCTCTGCCAATCCCAAATAAGTTACCAAGATCTTTTCACAAATAAGGCAGCTCTTTCCCTAAAGCAAACTAGTAACATATTTTTTAAATTTCACCATACTAGATATTCCATGTTGCTTTGTCATAACCACTGACAAGAAACAAGGATATCACACTTTATAAAAGCTTACATTTGTTGAGTCACTTCATTTTTTTTTTAATTGAAGACTAACATTTCTTCTTCTTTTGGCAATTACCTGTGATTTGCTCACAGGGTTTTTTTTTCTCTTTATTTTATAAATTCTTTCAAGTCCTTTATGTATAGGGAATATTAGTATATGATCATATATACTGCTGGAGAAGGCAATGGCACCCCACTCCAGTACTTTTTGCCTGGAAATCCCATGGGTGGAGGAGCCTGGTAGGCTGCAGTCCATGGAGTCGCTAAGAGTCGGACACGACTGAGTTACTTCCCTTTCACTTTTCACTTTCATGCATTGGAGAAGGAAATGGCAACCCACTCCAGTGTTCTTGTCTGGAGAATTCCAGGGATGGGGGAGCCTGGTGGCTGCCGTCTGTGGGATCACACAGAGTCGGACATGACTGAAGTGGCTTAGCAGCATTATACTGCAAATAATTTCCCCAAGTGGTGTCTGCCATTTGTGTGGTTTCTTTTTTTTTTCTGTGGCTACACTGCATGTGGAATCTGAGTTCCATAACCAGGGATCTAACCCATTCCCCAAGCAGTGGAAGCTCAGAGTCCTAACCATTGGACTACGAGTTCAGTTCAATTCATTTGCTCAGTTGTGTCCGACTCTTTGGGACCCTATGAATTGCAGCACGCCAGGTCTCTGTGTCTATCACCAACTCCTGAAGTCTACCCAAACCCATGTCCATCAAGTCAGTGATGCCATCCAACCATCAAATCCTCTGTTGTCCCCTTCTCCTCCTGCCTTCAATCTTTCCAGCATCAGGGTCTTTCCCAGTGAGTCAGCTCTTGCATCAGGTGGGCAAAGTATTGGAGTTTCAGCTTCAGCATCAGTCCTTCCAATGAACATCCAGGACTGATCTCCTTTAGGATGGACTGGTTGGATCTCCTTGCAGTCCAAGGGACTCTCAAGAGTCTTCTCTACCACCACCAGAGAATTCCCCACTTGGCATTGTTTATAATGAAGTTTTTTTTTTTGTTTTATCCAGCAGAAATTTTGGCTTTGGTCTTTAGAAAATAAAAACCTTTCAAACTTTTCCTTCATAAAGTCCAGATTTGTGCCATGCTTAGAAAAGCTTCTCCCACTGACTATGGCCCCAAGGTCATATAAATATTTACCTGTCTTTTTTTCTTCTCCATCTATAATTCATTAAAATTTAAGAAACTGATGTCCAGATTGATAAAAATGACTTTCCCAGTTTTTACAACTAATTAAAGGTAGAAATAGACTATGAAAGAGATGGCAGTCCTATTCATAGCAGTTATAAATAGTGATACTTTGTTTAACTTAAAAATTTTATTTAATATTAAGTGAGATTTTTTTTCCTTTAAAAATTCTGGTTATTTTCTTGTTGCTCTCCTAGGAAAATAGGAAGAAAATACTTTCTCAAAAACACAATCCAAAGGACACAATGGGATTTATTAGACAAATATATACTCACCCTTGAGAATTCCTTTATTAAAATACATGGGAAATTTTGCATCAGTTTAATAAACCAGTCACTTAAGTCCCATTACTCAAGAGCTACCCTATAATAGTTAGAGCGTACAGAACAGGGTATTCACTACCATATTCTTTTTGAAATGATATTTGGCATGTAAAAATTTATACACTCATATTCAGCTAAGAGCACACTTTTGCCAGCTACATAAATTATTATTAATTTTCAACTATCAGAATATGAAAGAAATTCTTATATCTTATTATTTTTAACAAGTGTACTTGCACACCTCTCAAACAAGCAGAAGATTAACATTCACTGGATATACATTCATTTCTTATGAATCACAAATGACTTTAATTAATTTCTTTCTTTCTATTATAGGTTCATTTTTAAATAAAAGAACATATGTCTGTGAGATAAAATTATTCTCAGAAAGATCTATTTAGTATACAGACAAGCAATAATTGATTATTTTCCAAATTGACTCTTTTCTTAGGTGAATTCAGTTTTAAACTAATTTAGTCTTGATGTTTTATATAACAACAACAAAAGACTTTTAAGTACAGTCTTTATTTGATTAGCCTTCCCTAGTGGCTCAGTGGGTTAAGAGCCCGCCTACAATACAGAAGACAAAAGAAATGTGGGTTAGATTCCTGGGTTGGGAAGATCCCCTGGAGAAAGGAAAGGCTACCCGCTCCAGTATTCCTGCCTGGAGAATCCTACAGACAGAGGAGCATGGCAGGCTATAGTCCATAGGGTCACAAAGAGTCAGACACAACTGAACAACCACACACATACACGTGCATTACTTTGATAAGTTCCAACATCTAGGAAATATCCTCAGTACCCACCTGTTTATACCTGCTTTTTACAATAAATATAAGTGAATTTGTTCTTAATTTTTCTGTTTCAATAATTATGATGAACATTTTATAACAGTCAAGCAACTTTAAAATACAGAACAGGAAAATTAGCAATCATCATCCCACTCATACTATAATTTTTTTCATTTATGCATGCTTTTTCTTTCAATATTTCTTCATACAGTACACAGAGCACATAGTTATAATTCAAGTTATTTTATGTTTTTTATTTTTCTGTTATTATTTATTTCTTGTATTTTTCCATTATTATTTTGTCATAAAACCTTTGCTATTGTCATTTGATTGACATAACTGAGTTTTTACAATATTCTATAAGATCATTTATAGTTTAATTTTGTTTTTCTTTCCAAGTACTAGAAATAAAGCTTTGTAAAGAGTGTAATAAATGAAGAAGCTAAGAAACAGTATTAACATGAGTTTGAGCAAACTCCAGGAGATAGTGAAGGGCAGTGAAGCCTGGTATGCTGCAGTCTATGGGGTCAGAAAGAGTCTGACATGACCTAGAGACTGAAGAGCAACAACAAGAAACAGCATTAATTAACTAGATAGCTCCACGTGCTAAGTTGCTTCAGTTGTGTCCAACTCTTTGTGACCCTATGGACTGTAGCCTGCAAGGCTCCTCTGTCCATGGAATTTTCCAGGCAAGAATACTGGAGTGGGTTGTCATGCCCTTCTCCAGGGCATCTTCCCAACCCAGGGATCAAACCCTTGTCTCTTACATCTCCTGCATTGGCAATCTGGTTCTTTACCACTAATGCAACGGGAAGCCCTAAATAGCTCTAACTTTCCACAATATTCCTTCATATAGCTGTAATAAGACAACCTAGGTTGAAAAGTGTGAGCCTGCGGGTACAGAGATTTGAGTTTCCATACATTAGAGGGAGGGGGGCAGGGAAGAGTATTTGCTTACAGAAATATTTACTTCCAGCTCCTTTAAAACAAAAGTTTCATCTATTCTACTTAATATTGTCTCTCAGATTTTGTGTTTGGGAATGCTGGTCTCATAAAATGAGTTCAGAAGTGTTTCCTTATTTGCTAATTTCTAAAAGGTTTGTGTAACATTAGTAGTACTTTTCCTTAAATATTTTGCAGAATTCACTACTGAATCCACATGAACCTGACATTTTCTTTCTTTTGTTTGTTTTCTTTGAAAATTGAGTACATATTCAACTATTATTTTTTTTTTTTTATTTTCTGCCTCATTTTCTTATTATTTTCCTTCTGTCATTTCAATTTCATATGTCCTGGGACTTTGGTATTATCACACAGGTCTGTTAATATCTGTTCATTTTCTTTTAATCATTCTTTCTCTGTTCTTCAGATTGGATAATTCCTATTGATTTATCTTCAAGTTTACTGATTCTTTTCTTTGTTATCGCTATTCTGCTGTTAAAATTAGTGAATCTCTGTTTCAGATATTGTGTTTTTCAGTGCCAATGTTTCCATTTGATTCTTTTTCATAGTTTTTCTCTTATGAGTCTCTTTCAATTCATTACAGTACATTTTTCTCTACTTCATTAACTATGGATGAATAGTTAGATTAAGTTCATGTCTGCTGACTTAAGTCTGCTAATATTAGTGTGTCTGAGTCATCTTTAGATTGGCCTCCATTCATTGTCTTTCCTTTGGATAAGAAATCATCACGTTTTCATGATGCTTCATGTACCATATAACTTTGGGTTGTATCTTGAATATTGTGAATTTTATGTTGTGAAGATTTTGGATTATGTTACAAGACTGCTGATCTCATTGGATGAGCATGCAGTTAAATCAGTTATTAAAGAGCAAACTCTTTTAGTGATGGTCACATCTGTTTAGTTCTTTTATACCTAAGCTATTTTCAGTGTGCTCATAGTTCATGGGTAAGCTAGAAATTTGTTTATATTTTAGATACAGAATTTAGGCATCCTTCTTTGGAATTTTTTCTAGAATTCCACTCCACGCTTTCTGGGGACAACAGTTACCCTGAACTCTGTATTTTCATTCTGTAGGCCAGATAGACTATAGATTGAGTCCTGAACATGGTCACAATTGTGTCCTGACCTCAGGCTAAACTATCTTTTACTTTAGGAATAAATCTCCCTTACTCATCTAGAGCCATACATCCTGGAATGTGAAGTCAAGTGGGCCTTAGAAAGCATCACTATGAACAAAGTTAGTGGAGGTGATGGAATTCCAGTTGAGCTATTTCAAATCCTGAAAGATGATGCTGTGAAAGTGCTGCACTCAATATGCCACCAAATTTGGAAAACTCAGCAGTGGCCACAAGACTGGAAAAGGTCAGTTTTCATTCCAATCCCAAAGAAAGGCAATGCCAAAGAATGCTCACACTACCGCACAATTGCACTCATCTCACATGCTAATAAAGTAATGCTCAAAATTCTCCAAGCCAGGCTTCAGCAATATGTGAACCGTGAACTTCCAGATGTTCAAGCTGGGTTTAGAAAAGGCAGAAGAACCAGAGATCAAATTGCCAACATCTGCTGGATCATGGAAAAAGCAAGTGAGTTCCAGAAAAATATCTATTTCTGCTTTATTGACTATGCCAAAGCCTTTGACTGTGTGGATCACAAGAAACTGTGGAAAATCTGAAAGAGACGGGAATACCAGATCACCTGACCTGCCTCTTGAGAAACCTATATGCAGGTCAGGAAGCAACAGTTAGAACTGGACATGGAACAACAGACTGGTTCCAAATAGGAAAAGGAGGATGTCAAGCTGTATATTGTCACCCTGCTTATTGAACTTATATGCAGTGTACATCATGAGAAAGGCTGGGCTGGAAAATGTGCAAGCTGGAATCAAGATTGCCGGGAGAAATATCAATAACCTCAGATATGCAGATGACACCACCCTTATGGCAGAAAGTGACGAGGAACTAAAAAGCCTCTTGATGAAAGTGAAAGTGGAGAGTGAAAAAGTTGGCTTAAAGCTCAACATTCAGAAAACTAAGATCATGGCATCCGGTCCCATCTCTTCATGGGAAATAGATGGGGAAACAGTGTCAGACTTTATTTTTCTGGGCTCCAAAATCACTGCAGATGGTGACTGCAGCCATGAAATTAAAAGACGCTTACTCCTTGGAAGGAAAGTTATGACCAACCTAGATAGCATATTGAAAAGCAGAGATATTATTACGTCAACAAAGGTCCATTTAGTCAAGGCTATGCTTTTTCCTGTGGTCATGTATGGATATGAGAGTTGGACTGTGAAGAAGGCTGAGCAGCAAAGAATTGATGCTTTTGAACTGTGGTGTTGGAGAAGGCTCTTGAGAGTCCCTTGGACTGCAAGGAGATCCAACCAGTCCATTCTGAAGGAGATCAGCCCTGGGATTTCTTTGGAAGGAATGATGCTAAAGCTGAAACTCCAGTACTTTGGCCACCTCATGCGAAGAGTTGACTCACTGGAAAAGACTGATGCTGGGAGGGATTGGGGGCAGGAGGAGAAGGGGACGACAGAGGATGAGATGGCTGGATGGCATCACTGACTTGATGGACATGAGTCTGAGTGAACTCCTCAAGTTGGTGATGGACAGGGAGGCCGGGCATGCTGCATTCATGGGGTCACAAAAGAGTCGGACACGACTGAGCGACTGAAATGAACTGAACTGAACTGAAAGAAACAAAAGACGTATATATAGAAAACTATAAAACACTGATGAAAGAAATCAAAGATGACGCAAATAGATGGAGAAATATACCATGTTCATGCACTGGAAGAATCAATGTAGTGAAAATGAGTATACTACCCAAAGCAATCTATGGATTCAATGCAATCCCTATCAAGCTACCAATGGTATTTTTCAAAGAACTAGAACAAATAATTTCACAATTTGTATGGAGATACAAAAAAAAAACTCGAATAGCCAAGCAATCTTGAGAAAGAAGAATGGAACTGGAGGAATCAACCTGCCTAACTTCAGAAAGTGAAAGTGAAAGTGAAGTTGCTCAGTCGTGTCCAACTCTTTCTCGACCCCATGGACGGTGACCTACCAGGCTCTGCGGTCCATGGGATTTTCCAGGCAAGAATACTGGAGTAGGCTGCCATTTCCTTCTCCAGGGGATCTTCCCAACCCAGGGATCAAACCCAGGTCTCCTGCATTGCAGACAGATGCTTTACCCGTCTGAGCCACTAGCGAAGCCCGCCTAACTTCAGACTATACTACAAAGCAACAGTCATCAAGACAGTATGGTACTGGCACAAAGACAGAAAAATAGAACAGTGGAACAAAATAGAAAGGCCCGGAGATAAATCCATGCACCTATAGACACCTTATCTTTGACAAAGAAGGCAAGAATATACAATGGAGAAGACAATCTCTTTAACAAGTGGTGCTGGGAAAACTGGTCAACCACTTGTAAAAGAATGAAACAAACACTTTCTAACACCATACACAAAAATAAACTCAAAATGGATTAAGGACCTAAATGTAAGACAAAAAAAAAACTATAAACTCCTAGAGGAAAACATAGGCAAACACTCTCTGACATAAAACACAGCAGGATCGTCTATGACCCACCTCCCAGCGTAATGGAAATAAAAGCAAAAATAAACAAATGGGACCTAATTAAACTTAAAAGCTTTTGCACAACAAAGGAAACTATAAGCAAGGTGAAAAGACAGCCTTCAGAATGGGGAGAAAATAATAGCAAGCAAAGCAACTGACAAAGAATTAATCTCAAAAATATACAAGCAGCTCATGCAGCTCCATTCCAGAAAAATAAATGACCCAATCAAAAAATGGGCCAAAGAACTAAACAGACATTTCTCCAAAGAAGACATACAGGTGGCTAACAAACACAAGAAAAGATGCTCAACATCACTCATTATCAGAGAAATGCAAATGAAGACCACCATGAAGTACCATCTCAGGCTGGTCAGAATGGCTGCTATTAAAAAGTCTACAAACAATAAATTCTGGAGAGGGTGTGGAGAAAAGGGAACCCTCTTACCCTGTTGGTGGAATGCAAACTAGTACAATCACTATGGAGAACAGTGTGGAGGTTCCTAAAAAAACTGGAAATAAACTGCCATACAAACCCAATCCCACTGCTGGGCATACACACCAAAGAAATCAGAATTGAAGAGACACATGTACCCATGTACCCAATGTTCATCGCAGCAATGTTTACAATAGCCAGGACATGGAAGCAACCCAGATGTCCATTGGCAGACAAATAGATAAGAAAGCTGTGGTACATATACACAATGGAATATTACTCAGCTACTAAAAGAATACATTTGAGTCAGTTCTAATGAGGTGGATGAAAACTGGAGCCTATTATACAGAGTGAAGTAAGTCAGAAAGAAAAACATCAGTACAGTATATTAATGCATATATATGCAATTTAGAAAGGTGGTAACGATGATCTTATATGTGAGATAGCAAAGGAGACTCAGATGTAAAGAACAGACTTTTGGACTCTGTGGGAGAAGGCAAGGGTGGGATGATTTGAGCGAATAGCATTGAAACATGTATATTATCATATGTGAAATAGATTGCCAGTCCAGATTCGATGCATGAGACAGGGTGCTCAGGGCTGGTGCACTGGGATAACCCTGAGGGATGGGATGGGGAGGGAGGTGGGAGGGGGTTTTCAGGATGGGGAAACACATGTACACCCATGGCTGATTCATGTCAATGTATGGCAAAAACCACTACAATATAGTCAAGTAATTAGCCTCCATTAAAATAAATAAATAAATAAAAAATTTCTAAAAATGTGCAATGTCGTGTGCTATCTTCTCTCTCAATTTTTCATTTTTCCTCCAAAAACTGAGTGTTATTTTTTACTTGCTCTCCAGATTCTTCAAGTAATTGTTGTTATTTGTCCAAAGTTTATACTTGTTATCTGTAGACAGATTAGTGTTTTAGGAAGTAATTCAATTATCATCACCTTCCCTGGTGGCTCAGACAGTAAAGAATCCACCTGCCAATGCAGGAGATGTGGGTTCAATCCCTGGGTCGGGAAGATCCCCTGGAGAAGGAAATGGCACCCACGCTAGTATTCTTGCATGGGAAATCCCAGGGACAGAGGAACCTGACAGGCTACAGTCCATGAGGTCACAAAGCAGTCAGACACAACTTAGTGACTAAACAACAACAATACAACTGACAATTTAAATTTTCCATATGCTGGAAAACTGTTCTGGGCATTTTATCAAGATAACTAATTAATTTTCTTCAGCAACACTATGCAGCAAGTACTATTATTATCCCATTTTACAGATTAGGAAAGAGAGAGGTTAAGGTTACAACACTAGTGAAGAGTACAGCCAGGATTTCAATCCAAGTAGCTTGGCTCATGGGCTTCCTTGGTAGCTCAGTTGGTAAAGAAGCCACCTACAATGCAGAAGACCCTGGTTCGGTTCCTGGGTTGGAAGATCCCTGGAGAAGGGATAGGCTACTCACTCCTTCAGTATTCTTGGGCTTCCCTGGTGGCTCAGATGGTAAAAGATTGTCCTACAGTGCAGGAAACCTGGGTTTGATCCCTGGGTTGGAAAGATCCCCTGGAGGAGGGCATGGCAACCCACTCCAGTATTCTTGCCTGGAGAATCCTACAGAGGAGTCTGGTCGCCTACAGCCCATGGGATCACAAAGAGTCAAACACAACTGAGCAACACAGCACACAGAGCACAGCACACAATCATCTAAATAATTTCCTATTCAAATATTTTCTTTTTTTTTGTAAAGCTGTTAAGATTCTTGAGACTTTCCTGGTGGTCCCCTGGAGAAGGTTAAGACTTCATGTTTCCCATACAGGGGCCATGGTTTCGATCCCTGGTTGGGGAACTAAGATCCACTTGCCTTGCAGTTCAGCCAAAAATGAATAAATAAAAAATTAAAATTAAAAAGATTTCACAAGTGCCTTCTGGAAACTGCAAGAGAACATGGACATAGTCAAAGAAACAATCAACTTGTTATTAACAATGAAGTCTATCTCCCTGCTCACCAGATCTCCAGATTCACACACTATGTTAAAATAAAAAAGATTTTTCTTTAAAAAAAAAAACAGAATTATGCTATACCCATTGCTGGGCTTCCCAGGTGCCTCAGTGGTAAGGAATCTGCCTGTCAATGCAGGACCCAGGTTCTTCCTGGGTCGGGAAGATCCCCTGGAGAAGGAAATGGCAACCCACTCCAGTATTCTTGCTGGGAAATCCAATGGACAGAGGAGCCTGGCATGCTACAGTCCATGGGGTTGTAAAGAGTCAGACATGAATTAGTGACTAAAACAACAACAATACCCATTGCTATGTAGCTTTTCTTTCTTTTTTGAATGTGTCTTGAACAAATTTCTAGGTTAACATAGGCACAGGTAATAAACTTTTTAATAATTTTGCAAGTCTAGATTTTTTGTGTGTGCCACACAGCATGTGGGATCTTAGCTCCCCTACCAGATATCAAATCTGTACCTCTTGCAGTTGAAGCCTAGTGTCTTAACCACTGGCTCACCAGGGAAGTCCCACAAGTCTAGATTTTTCACTAGCTCTAAAGAATATAGGAAAGTAACGTCTTGAAGATAGGTGACATTTCCTGTCAGTTCTTGCCACCTCAGACCCCAGCCCTAGTCCGGATTAGTGAAGAAAAGAAAACAGCAACATCAGTACTGGATTCAGGATCCTTCGAGATTAAAAGAACACTGGAATCTTTTACTGCAGAAGATTAAAGCCACTACTATTGGAAACTGTTTAGTGTCTTCCTAGTACAAAGACGAGTTTCCTAAGAGCATTGTAAATAATCAGAGAGGAACACAGAAGAGAATTTTCTATTATTAAACCAACTGATGAAGCATTTTTTATGACAGCACTCTAAAGCTTTGTGTAACTAATTTTTTCTTCTTGTATGGTGGCTCATTAGAGTCAACTGGGAGCAGTTCCATGATAAAATAGGAACAGAATAACAGAACGAACTGGATTTTTTTTAAATGCTGATGATTTTATGACCATTTATGGACTATTTAGCTGGAAATTAAAAGTTTATCTTATCTGTTGCCTATTTAATCATGTCATATGAACAGCTGGAAGGATAAATTTTCTTAAATCTAACATCAGTTGAGATCTTTATAACTAATCTAATCTTTTTCCTTTGCTGTCTTAAAAAACTTTAACTCTTTCCCAGAGATATAAAACTTTTGCCTGAGAGATCTCTGTCAGGCTGTTTAAACACAATGCCAGAACATTCATTATATATGTGTGTGTATATAGCTACAAGAGATATCCAGATTGAGTGACATTTTGATAGAATTATTGAATTTAGAACTTACTGTGATGTAATATAATTTTTAAGCTTAGTAGTGTTTCATCCAGAGAAGGCAAGGCCCTCCACTCCAGTACTCTTGCCTAGACAATCCCATGGACGGAGTAGCCTGGTGGGCTGCAGTCCTGGGGTCGCTAAGAGTTGGACACGACTGAAGTGACTTAGCAGCAGCAGCAGTGTTTTGCAAAGATCGCTTTATATTCTGGTATGTGCTCAGTCATGTCCAACTCTCTGCAACTCTATGGACCATAGTCCACCAGACCTCCTCTGTCCATGGGATTTCCCAGGTTAAGCCGTACTGGAGCGGGGTGCCATTTCCTCCTCCAGAGGATCTTCCTGACCCAAGGATCCAAATCTGCATCTCCTGCAAAGGCAGATGGAATTTTCTTCATCACCTAGCCATTTGAGAAGGCCCATACTCTGGTATGGGCAAATTGTAAAAGGATCAAGAGTTTTGATACAGATAACAGAATCTATTCTAG
>NW_020868225.1:0-34166 GCF_003369695.1 Bos indicus x Bos taurus
TTTATATTTCCCCAAATTAAGTGATTTTAGGGTTCTAAAACTGATTAAAAATTACCTTATGTTTTAGCATATTAATTTGGATATCCATTTCAGTTTGACTGGTTTTTAAATCCCTATGGAACTAAGCTCTCCATTTTCATATTAATTTAACTTCCTTCTTGTCATTTTTAAGAGTTTCTTAAATCTATAGAAATGTATAGATTGAGTAAGTTTTTTAAGAGTGGATATCTAATAATTAAACAGATATATGTTCTATCAGATAAAAGAATATAAATTATAATCCTTTCTCATTGTTCAAATTTAATATTCCTTGAAAGCATATAACTAAATTCTAATCTTAGATAAATATTATGAAGAAAATATTTACACATTTAAATATACTGTGTGTGATATATGTAATATATGAGTTCTTATAAATAAGTTAATGTCAATTTTTAGCATGCCTGTGTGAAATATTAATTGATTATTAAATATTAGTTATAAACCAGAGATCAGTATTCAAGCTAAAGATGAAGAGATATTATATATGAATGTTTTTGAAAAGACACAAGACACATTTGTTCCTACTGACAACAGCCTATACAAAATAAAAGGAAGTAGATACATAAAAACACAAGATTCTTACTCAAAATTGAAAACAAAAAAAAAAAAATCTTGGAGCCTGAGTTAAGTGGGAAATAACCCAGGCTGAGAGTTTTAGAAGAAAGGAAATCAGACGGGAGAGAGAGGGTACCAGTCTCTTCCAGACTGTTTTAAGAGATGTAGAAATCTTGCCTAGCACATTGTTAACAAAATGCAAAGCAATGTAGAGAAAATTAAAGGAGAAAAATATTAATGAGAATCAGAGAAGTACCTTCATATAATCATCCCTTGGCATCCACAGAGGACTGGTTCAAAAATCCCCCAACACTCCATGGATACAAAATCCACACGGATGCTCAAATTTCCCTAAGCACATCTTCCCTATACTTTCAGTCATCCCTAGATAACTTACATTGTCTAATACAATATAAACACTTTGTAAATAGTTCTAAATACAGTGTAAACACTTTGAAATAGTTGCCAGCTTGAGACCAATCCAAGTTTGCTTTTTGGAACTTTCTCAAATTTTTTTCCCCCTGAATACTTTTGATCTTGGGTTGGCTGAATCTTTAGATGATGAGGGTTAACTGCACTCAGCAAAAAAAAAAAAAAAAAAATACAGAAGCAGTTTTTTATGTTACTCATCAAAACACCATCACTAATTTTTATTATTCTTTAAGTTACACATATATTTTGTATGTACACTATCAACTAAAATGTTGGGGCAAAAGAAAATATAAGCCAAACCAAGATACTTTTTAATGTTCAACAATAACAGAGGTAGGTTTTTAGATAATAAATTACTTGAATGATGAAGGGAAGGAACATAATTAAAAGAAGGCAGGATTACCAAAAAGAACAAAGATACTTTGCAGAAGTAAAAATTCAGCATAGATGATGAGGAAGAGAGTGACATTACTATATGCAGAGGCACAGTTGTTACTGTTTTAGAAATCATTACAGATATGTATAACACTTGCTGCACTCAAAAACATTTCAGATTGTGCTGACTTTTCCACAGCAAACTTTGAAATAGGATAATGTGTTTAATTATGAAAATACACATAAAAAATGATTTGTGTCTAAGGTTTTAAATAAAATAAAATTATATTTTATTAGTAGTTGAGATTATCATAAATATTAAAATCTTACCCAGTATCTCTTTTTCTAACTCACTGTTTTTCTTCTTTTCTTGGTCCAAGCTATTTTCCAGAGATTGTTTTAATTCAATGTATTTCTTTAATCATTCCTTTTCATCCTCAGACTTAGAAAAAAACAATTTAAGAAAATTATTTTTAAACACCTAGAGAGGGCTTATTCTTTCTTAAAAATATTATTTCTCATGAGTTCACAAGTTAATATGAATTTATAGTAAACACAGTTTTTAAACCTGATTGATGCCAATAACAGATTTCAAAATTGATGACTTTTCCTAAAACAACTTAAAATGAATTTTATTTCATCATTTTTCTGGAATTTAAATTGCCAACATTTATTTGTTAAAAATAGAGACTTTTACACATACAATACTAAATGTTAGCAAAAGTTTTTTAAAACACTGACTATATTTACATTTTACTTTCTAGAGATGCTCTAAAATCATTTTCATCAATGGTTCAAGATATTCCAGGTTTGTTAAGTCACACCTTATTAAAATAATCTTTGCAAAATTCCCATGCAACCCCCATCTCTTAAAAAAAAAATACAACAAATGAAAAATGGTGGTTCAGAAAAATGTTTCTATGCAGACATAGTGTTCGTTCTTAATGAAGAGAACAAACTACAATATTTAAAATGATTCATTTTCAAAAAACTCACAGATCTGGATTACAAAAGAAACTCAAAATTCTCAACATCAAATCATTACTCAAATATCTGGACTCAAATAGATGTTTGTGGACCAATGTTCAAAGCAGCATTATTAACAATAGACAGAAGGTGGAATTTCGTTGACACATCAGTGAATAAACAAAATGTGGTCTATAAAAATATTGCTTTTGGACTGTCACAATTTTTTAAATTAAAGTCATACTATAAAAATGACTTTTATGAATTCAGTCGACTTCTTCTATAGAGGAATCACAGTACTAGTAGCAAGCAATATCAAAAAAATACAATAAGCTAATCAATGAGACTTTTCATATTGTCCAAAATATTCCTATATTTTACTAGTAAAAAAAATTAAAATCTGTTCTCAGCATGACAGAAATTAAGAGACAAAGACACCAATTTCCCCATCTGCTCGAGATAAGGCCTGATGCCCCCGCACCAATTCGAATGTACCCCCGAATATCAAGTCACAACAGGAAGTACCACTGACACCCTGGTTGCATCCTCCAGAAAAAGCCGCAGGTTCCAAATCCAACTCTATTAGAGGCCTGACATCCCATTCACAACTCCAGCGTCAAGCCGAGTTCCATGCCAAAATACAAGACAAGGCCTGACTCCCCTATTCAAAATCCACAGAAACCCTGAGATTGATGTCAGAAATGGAGAGGAACTCTGAGGTTCCTGCCTAAACTTGAGATGAGGCCCTTTTCTTCCCTGCAGCCATGCGAGAGGAATCCCGATCTGCCCCTTGAAACTTCAAAGCAGATCTGACTTCCCTGAGGAAACATGAGCTGGTCCCCCCAGGCCCCCCACGCAACTCGAGAGGAACTCTAAGCTTCTTGCCACAACTCCATAAGAACCATGAAATTCTCCCCTCCACGTGAGATGAGGCCTTTTTACTCTGCAGCGTTTCCCAAGAAATCCCACGTTCCCTCTTGGAACACAAAAGGGAACATGACACCCTTTATAAAACCCCAGAAGCTTCCCAAGATAGCCATCCCCATTCAAGAGGAATGCTGAGTTTCCCGCCACAACCCAAGAAGAGCCCCATTATCCCAGCCTCAACTCGAGATGAGGGTCAATTCCCCTGCTTCATCTGGAAAGGAATGCCGACGTCCCTGTTGCACCTCAGGAGGAGGCCGGTCTCAACTTGAAACTGGAGAGGATCCCATGGGTCTTGCCACAATTCAAGAGACACAGAGTTCCCCATCCACTCAAGATAAGGCCTGATTCCCTTGCACCAATTCAAATGGAACCCCGGAAATCAGCTCACAACACGAAGGGAGGACTGATATCCTGGTTGCAAATTCGAGAAAAGCCCCAGGTCCCCAGTTCAACTCGACTGGAGGCCTGAAACCTCTTTTACAGCTTGAGGGGAAAGCAGAGTTCCATGCCTCAACACAAGTCAACACCTGACTCCCTGTTTGAAACTGCAGACACACCCTGAGATCCACATCAGAACAGGAGAGGAATCCTGAGGTTCCCACCTCAACTGGAGATGAGGTCCTCTTCCATTGCACCCGACCATAGAGGAATCCCTAGAGACCCCTCACAACTTGAAGGATTCCTGACTTCCCATAGGCACCATGAGAAGTTCCCTGAGTTCACCGTCACAACTTGAGGGAACCCAAAGTTTCCTGCCACAACTCGAGAAAGACCTCGAGATTCACCTTCAACGTGAATTGAGGCCCGATTCCCCTGCTCTGACTCAAGAGCAATCCTGCGCCCCCCCGCGCAACTCGAATGGAGACTGGACTTCCCTGGGGCAACACAAAGAGGCTCCCTGAGTTCCCCGTTGTTACTCGAGAGAAACCCCAAACTTCCCGCCAGAACTCAAGAAAAAACGAGATTCCCCCGTCATCGCAAGATGAGGCCCTTCTTTTCCTGCAGGGCCTAGAGAGCAATCCCAAGTTCCCTCTCAAAACCCCATAGAAGGCTTGACTCCCTTGACTCCCTTGACTCCCTGGAGCACTCAAAGGGCTCCAGGAGATGCCTGTTGCAACTTGAGAGGAGAGCAGAGCTCTTTGCTTCAACTCGAGATGAGGCCTGACTCCCCAGGTGGACCTTGATCGCAACCCAGACATCCCTGTCTCCACTAGAGAGGAACACGGATTTTCTGGACACAAGTCTATCTGAGGCCTATTTCCTCTGTAGTAATTTGTGAGGAATCTCGAGCTGCCCAAGGTGTCACAACTCGAAGTGAGACCTGATTTCCCTGAGGCAATAAGAGCGAGACACTGAGGTCCATGTCACAACTCGAGAGGAACCCCAAAATTCCTGCCAAGCCTTGAGGAAAACCAGGGGATTCTCCCCTCAAAGGGAGATGAGGCCTGTTCTCACTGCAGCATCTCAAGAGAAATCCCACGTTCCCTCTTAAAACTCGAAATGGTACTCGACACCCTTTATGCAACTCAAGAAGTTCCAGGACATACCCGTCCCCACTTGAGAGGAACATCAAGTTTCGCGGCACACTTCAATCTGAGCCCCTTTGCCACTCCTCATCTCGAATGAGGGTCGATTCCCCTTGCTTTGTCTGGAAAGGAATGCCGACATCCTCGTTGCACCTCAGGAGGAGGCCAGTCTCAGCTTGAAATGAGAGGAACCCGGGGGTCTTGCCACAAATTGAGAGACACGGAGTTCCCCATCCACTTGAGATAAGGCCTGATTCCCTTGCACCAATTCAAATGGAACCCCGAGAATCAACTCACAACATAAAGGGAAGACTAATACCCTGGTTGCAAATTCGAGGAAAGCCCCAGGTCTCCAATTCACCTGGATTGGAGGCCTGAAACCTATTTGACAGCTCGAGAGGAAAGCAGAGTTCCATGCCTCAATACAAGTCAAGACCTGACTCCCAGTTTGAAACTGCAGATACACCCCAAGATCCATGTCATAACAGGAGAAGAACACTGAAGTTCCCACCTCGACTTTAGATGAGGCCCTCTTCCATTGCACTGACTCCAGAGGAATCCTGAGAGGTCCCTCACAACTCGAAAGGATTCCTGATTTCCCATAGGCACCATGAGGTCACTGTTGCAACTCGAGGGAACCCAAAATTTCCTGCCACAACTCAAGAAAGACCTTGAGATTCCCCCTTCAACGTGAATTGAGGCCTGATTCCCCTGCTGTGACTCCAGAACAATCCTGCACATGCCCTCGCAACTTGAATGGAGACTTGATTTCTCTGAGGTAACACGAGCGGGTCCCTGAGGTCCCCGTCGCAACTCGAGAGGAATCCCAACTTCCCCTCACACCAAAAGAGGAGGCCTGTATCACCAATTGAATCTTGAATGGAACCCCATGGATCCTGCTGCAATAAAAAAGGGTGCCGAGTTCCCCCTCAGCTCCAGATAATCCTGATTCCCCTGCACTGGTTCCAATGGAACACCGAGTATCCTCTAACAACAGGATGGGAGGCCAGTCGGCCCTGCCTATCTTCATGAAAAAGCCCAAATTCTTCGCCTGAACTCGACCAGAGGCCTGACACCCTTTTGACAACTAGAGAGGAATGCAGAGTTCTATGCCTCAACACCGGATGAGGCCTGACTCCCTAGTTAAACCTTGATAGGAAGCCCGAGATCCCTGTCACGGCCGGAGAGGAACACTGAGTTTCCCGACTGAAATCTAGACAAGGACCTATTCTCCGGCAGTGACTCAAGAGGAATCCCGACGTGCCACTCAAACTCGAAAAGAGACCTGACTTCTCTGAGGCAACACGAGCGGATCCCTGAGGTACCCATCACAACTCACAAGGAACCCCCAGCTTCCTGCCGCAACTTAAGAAAAACCACGAGATTCTCCCCTCAATGCGAGATGAGGCACTTTTCCAGAGCAGTGTCTGGACAGAAACCCCGCATTCCCTCTTGAAACGCGTAAGAGTACTTGACACCCTTGATGCAACTCGGGAAGGTCCCCAAGACACCTGTCCCCAATTGAGAGGAACACCAAGTTTCACGCAACAACTCAAGAAGAGCCCCGTTTGCCCTCTCCTCAACTCGACATGAGGGTCAATTCCCCTGCTTCATCGGGAAAGGAATCCCGACGTTGTCGTTGCCCCTCGAGAGGAGGCCGGTCTCACTTTGAAACTCGAGCGCATCCCCGGGAGTCGTGCCTCAATTCAAAAAGATCCAGATTTCCCCAGCCACTCCAGATAAGCCTGATTCCCCTTCACTGACTCGACTGGAACCCTGAGGATTGACTCAAAACACAAAGGGAGGTGTGACAGCCCCTTGGCACCTCGAGAAAAAGCCCCAGACCCTTATGCTCACTCGACAGGGACAGAGCCTGACATCTCTTTGAAACCCCGAGAGGGAAGTGGAGTTCCATGTCTCCACACGAGACATGACTCTCCTGTTGAAACTTCATAGGAACCCCGAGATCCATGTCAGAACTGGAGAGGAAACCTGAGGTTCTGGCCTCAACTCGAGATGAGGCTGTATGCCTGCACCGACTGGAGAGGAGTCCCGAGAGGCCCCTCGCAACTGGAATGGAGACTTGACTTTCCTGAGGCAGCACGAGCAGGTTTGAGGTCCTGTTGCAATTCGAGAGGAACCCCAATTTCATGCTGCAACTCGAGAAACCCCAGGAGATTCTCCCCTCAACGCAAGATGAGGCCCCTTTCCACTGCAGCATCTTGAGAGAATTCCCACCTCCCTCCTGAGCCTCAAAAGGGTACTTGACACACTTTAGGCAACTCAAGAAGTACCCTGACATAACCGTCTCCACTCGAGAGGAACACCAAGTTTCCCGCCACAAACTCAAAAAGAGCCCCGGTTTCCCCTCCTCATCTCGAGATGAGGATCCATTCCCCTGCTTTGTCTGCAAAGGAATCCCAATGTTCCCATTGCACCTCTGGAGGAGGCTGGTCTCATCTTGAAACTCCAGAGGATCTCCAGGGGTCACGCCTCCTTTGAAAAGACCCCAATGTCCCCGTCCACTTGAGATTAGGCCTCATTTCCCTGCAAAGACTCGAATGTTATCCTGAGTATCAACTCACGACACAAAGGGAGGACTGAGAGCCCCGTGGCAGCTCTAGAAATAGACCCTGATCCCTGCCTCACTTGACAGGAGACCTGGCAACACTTTTGCACCTGGAGAGGGAAGCAGAGTTCCATGCCCCAACATAGGATGACGTCTGACTCCCCAGGGGAATTTCATAGGTACCCCGTGATCCCTGACAGAGCTGGAGAGGAACCTTGAGTTCCCCACCTCAAATCTAGATGAGGCCCTAGATGCCAGCACCAATTCAAGAGGAATCCTGAGAGGCCCCTCAGAACTCGAAAGGATACCTTATTTCCCGAGACAATATGAAAGCCTTCCTCAGGTCCCCATGGCAACTCGAGTGAACCCACACTTCCTGCTGCAACTCAAGAAACACCTTAAGATTCCCCCTTCCATGCGAATTGAGGCCTGATTCCCCTACCGTGACTCCAGAGCACTCCTGTGCTCACCCTTGCAACTCAATTGGAGCCTTGACTTCCCTGAGGCAACACGAGAGGCTACCTGAGTTCCCCGTGGTACATAGAGAGGAATCCCAAGCCTCCCCCTCCGCCAACTCAAGACAAATCACGAGATCCCCTGTCAACACAAGATGAGGCTCTTTTCTCCTGCAGTGCCTCGAGAGGAATCCCGAGTTCCCTCTCAAAACTCGAGAGGAGGCTTGACTCCCTTCATGAAACTCAAGGGGGCCTAGATATCCCCGTGAAAACTCGAGATGAAAGACGAGTTTCCAGCCAAAATTCAAGAAGAGCCCTGTGTGTCCCACCTCATCTGGAGATGAGGGCCATTCCCTGCTTCAACTCAAGAGGAATCCCAGCTTCCCCTCAAACCACAAGAGGAGGCCTGTGTCACTCACTGATTCTCGAGTGGAACCTCATGGATTCTGCTTCAAGGAAAAAGGATGCCGAGTTCCCCCTCCACTCCAGATAAGTCCTGATTCCCCTGCACCGGCTCCAATGAAACACCGAGTATCCCCTCACAACAGGAAGTGAGGCCTGTCGGCCTTGCCTATCCTCATGAAAATTCCCCTCCTGAACTCTATCAAAGGCCGGAAACCCCTTTGACTACTTGAGAGGAATGCAGAGTCCCATGCCTCAACAAGAGACACGGCTGACTCCCTAGTTGAACACTAATAGGAAGCCCAAGATCCCTGTCTTCACTGTAGAGGAACACTGAGTTTCCTGACTGAATTCTAAACACGGCCCTATTCATGGCCAGTGACTCGAGAGGTATCCTGACGTGCCCCTCGCAACTCAAAAAGACCTGACTTCTTCTCCAAGGCAACACGAACGGGTCCTTGAGGTCCCTGTCAGAACTCGAGAGGAACCCCACGCTTCCCACCGCAACTTGAGAAAAACCACGAGATTATCCCCTCAATGCGAGATGAGGCACTTTTCCAGAGCAGTGTCTCAAGAGAAACCCCACGTTCCCTCTTGAAACACGTAAGGGTACTTGACACCTGTGATGCAACTCAGGAAGGTTCCAGATATACCCATCCCAACTCGAGAGGAACACCAAGTTTCACACAGCAACTCAAGACAGCCCCGTTTTCCCCTCCCCCTCCTCAACTCGACATAAGGGTCGATTCCCCTGCTTTGTCGGGGAAGGAATCCCGACATTGCTGTTGCCCCTCAAGAGGAGGCCGGTCTCACCTTGAAACTCGAGCACATCCCCGGTAGTAGTGCCTCAATTAGAAAAGACCCAAATTTCCCCAGCCACTCCAGATAAGCCTGATTCCCCTGCACTGACTCGACTGGAACCCTGAGGATCGACTCAAAACACGAAGGGAGGTGTGACAGCCCCTTGCCACCTGAGAAAAAGCCCAGACCCCTATGTCCACTCAACAGGAAGACTGACACCTCTTTGAAACCTCGAGAGGGAAACAGAGTTCCATGTCTCCACATGACAAGAGGCCTGACTCTCCTGTGTGAAACTTCATAGGAACCCTGAGATCCATGTCAGAATTGGAGAGAAACCTGAGGGTTCCAGCCTCAACTCGAGATGAGGCCATATGCCCCTGCACCGACTGGAGAGGAATCCCGCACACGCCCTTGCAACTGGAATGGAGACTTGACTTCTCTGAGGCAACACGAGCGGGTCCCTGAGGTATGCATCACAACTCAAGACGAATCCAAGCTTCCCGCCACAACTCGAGAAAAACCACAATATTCTGCCCTCAACGTGAGATGAGGCCCTTTTCCAGAGCAGTGTCTGGACAGAAACCCCACGTTTCCCTCTTAAAACGTGAAAGGGTACTTGACACCCGTGATGCAACTGGGGAAGGTCCCAGAGGATACCTGTCCCCACGTGAGAGGAACACCAAGTTTCACGCCACAACTCAAGAGCCCAGTTTTCCCCTCCTCAACTTGACATGAGTGTCGATTCCTCTGCTTCGTTGGGAAAGGAATTCCAATGTTGCCGTCGCCTCTCAAGAGTAGGCCAGTCTCACCCCTTGAAACTCAAGCACATTCCTGGGAGTCATGCCTCATTCAAAAAGGCCGCAATTTCCAAATCCACTCCAGATAAGCCTGATTCCCATGGACTGACTTGACTGGAACCCAGAGGATCGACTCAAACATGAAGGGAGGTGTGACAACCCCATGGCATTTCGAGAAAAGCCCAGACCCTATGTCCACTCGACAGGATCATGACACCTCTTGGAAACCTTCAGAGGGAAGCGGAGTCCCATGGTCTCCACACGAGACGAGGCCCCAACTCCCCTATGAAACTCCATAGGAACCTCAAGATCCATGTCAGAACTGGAGAGGAACCCTGAAGTTCTGGCCTCAACTCGAGATGAGGCCGTATGCCCCTGCACCGACTGGAGAGGAATCCTGAGAGGCCCCTCACAACTCGAATGGAGACTAGACTTTTTCTGAGGCAACACGAGTTGGTTTGAGGTCCCCATTGCAACTTGAGAGGAACCCCAAGTTTCCTGCTGTGATTCGAGAAACCCCAGGATATTCTCCCCTCATCACGAGGTGAGGCCCCTTTCCTCTACAGCATCTCGAGAGAAATCCCACCCTCCCTCTTGAGCCTTGAAATGGTACTTGACACACCATTAGGCAACTAAAGAAGTCCCCGACATACCCGTCTCACTCTAGAGGGAACACCAAGTTTCCCGCCGAAACTGAGAAGAGCCCGGTTTCCCCTCCTCATCTCGAGATGAGGGTCATTCCCCTGCTTCGTCTGCAAAGGAATCCCGACGTTCCTGTGGCACCTCAGTAGGAGGCCAGTCTCACCTTGAAACTCGAGAGGAACTCCAGGGGTGGTGCCACCGTTCGAAAGACCCAATGTCCCCGTGCACTTGAGATAAGGCCTCATTCCCCTGCAATGACTCAAATGTCACCCCAAGTTTCAACTCATGACATGAAGGGTGGACCGAGGGCCCCGTGGCACCATAGAAATTGCCCCTGATCCCTACCTCAACAAGACAGGAGGCTTCCGCCGGGCGTTATGGACCTGTTTGTACCCGGCTACTCGCCCAGTTTCAAAGGCCGCCCGAGACACTGCGGCTCCGCTGGAAAAGGGGTCGGAGCCTCGCGCGCCGCAGAGCAGCCCGAGCCGGCGACCGCCCGCGCCGCCTGGGCGGCCGGCTGCCCCCCCACCCTTTCCCGGCGGCGGGCAGAGACGGCGGCGGCGGCCCGGCCGGGGCCCGAAGGAACCCCTTCGCCCACCTGGACAACCGGCCGCGGGCCGCCTCCGAGCCTCCGGAGGGCCCGCCCGCGGCCAGCAGGAGGCGCCTGGCCCGTTAAAAACAAAACAAAAACAAACAAAAAAAAACAAGACAGGAGGCCTGACACCCCTTTTCCACCTCGAGAGGGAAGTGGAGTTCCATGCCCCAACACGAGATGACGTCTGACTCCCCAGGGAATCTCCATAGGGACCCCAATATCCCTGTAAGAACTCGAGAGAAACTCTGAGTTTTCTGCCTTAAATCGAAATGAGGCCTTAGTCGCCTGCACCAACTCAAGAGGAATCCCAAGAGCCGCTCACAACTCAAAGCATTCCTGACTTCCCAGAGACAACATGTGAGGCTCCCTCAGGTCCCCGTGGCACTCGAGGGAACGCACACTTCCGGCTGCAACTCGACAAACATGGATATTCCCCCTTCCATGTGAAATGAGCCCTGATCTCCCTCCCGTGACTCCAGAACACTCCCGGCTCACCCTCACAACTCGAATGGAGACTTGACTTTCCTGAGGCAACCCAAGAGGCTCCCTGAGTTCCCCGTGGTACCTGGAGAGGAATCCCAAAGCCACCCGCTGCAACTTCACACAAACCACGAGCTTCCCCCTTCAACGTGAGATGAGGACATTTCTCCTGCAGCACCTCAAGAGCAATCCCGAGTTCCCTCTCAAAACTCGAGAGGCAGCTGGACTCCCTTCATGAACTCAAGGGCATCCAGGATCCCCGTCCCAACTTGAGATGAGAGCCGAGGTTCCTGCCACAAGTTGACAAGAGCCCCGTGTTTCCAACTCATCTGGAGATGAGGGCCCATTCCCTGCTTCAACTCAAGAGGAATCCCAACTTCCCCTCGCACCACAAGAGGAGGCCTGTCTCACCTGTTGAATCTTGAGTGGAACCCCCACGGATCCTGCTTCAAGGAAAAAACACTGAGTGCTCCCTCAGCTCGAGATTAGTCCTGATTCCTGTGCACCAGCTCCAATGGAACCCCAAGTATCCACTCACAAACAGGATGGGAGGTCTGTCTGCCATGCTGATCCTCTAGAATAAGCCCAAATTCCCCGCCTGAACTCAACAGAGCCCTGACACCCCTGGGAAACTCGAGAGTAATGCAGAGTCCTATGCCTCGACACAAGACAAGGCCTGATCCCTAGTTTAACCTTGATAAAAAGCCCGAGATCCCTGTCACCGCTGAAGAGGAACACTGAGTTTTCCGACTGAATTTGAGACATGGTTCTATTCGCCGGCAGCGACTCAAGAGGAATCCTGATGTGCCCATCGCAACTCAAAAAGAGACCCAACTTCTCTGAGGCAACACGAGCGGGTCTTTGAGGTCCCCATCGCAACTTGAGAGGAACCCCCAGCTTCCCGCCACAACTCAAGAAAAACCACGAAATTCTCCCCTCAAGGCGAGATTGAGGCCCTTTTCCAGAGCAGTGTCACCAGAGAAATCCTACGTTCCCTCTAGAAACGTGAAAGGGTACTTGACATTCTTCATGCAACTCATGAAGGTCCCCACGATACCCATCCCCACGTGAGAGGAACACTAAGTTTCATGCCACAACTCAAGTAGAGACCCGTTTTCCACTCCTCTTCTCGAGATGAGGGTCTGTTCCCCTGCTTCTTCTGCAAAGGAATCCTGACGTTCCTGCCGCACCTCAGGAGGAGGCCTTTCCCACCATGAAACTCGAGAGGAACTCCACGGTTCGGGCCACCATTTGAAAAGACCCCGAACTCCCCATCCACTTGACATAAGGCCTCATTCCCCTGTAACGACTCGACTGTCACCCCGAGTATCAACTCACAACACGAAGGGAGTACTGAGAGCCCTGTGACACCTCTAGAACTAGCCCTAGATCCCTACCTCAACTCCACAGGAGGCCTGATACCCATTTTCCACCTCAAGAGGGAAGTAGTTCCATGCCCCAACATGAGACGACGTCAGACTCCCCAGTAGAATTTCCATAGGCAGCCTGAGATCCTGTCACAGCTGGAGAGGAATGCTGAGTTTCCCGCTTCAACTCGAGATGAGGCCCTAGTCCCCTGCACCAACTCGAGAGGAATCCCGAGAGGCCCCTCACAACCTCGAACGGATTCCTGACTTTCCAGAGACAACATGAGAGGCTCCCTTCGGTCCACAAGTAAACGAGGGAATGCACACTTCCGGCCACAACTCGAGAAACATATACAGATTCACCTTTCCATGCTAAATGAGGCCTCATCATCCTCCCGTGAATCCAGAGCACTCCCGGGCTCACCCTTGCAACTCGAATGGAGACTTGACTTCCTGAGGCAACGCGAGAGGCTCCCTGAGTTCCCCGTGGTACCTGGAGAGGAATTCCAAGCCACCCGCCGCAATTCAAGGACAAACACGAGATTCCCCCGTCACGCGAGATGAGGCCTTTTTCTCCCACAGTGCATCGAGAACAATCCCAAGTTCCCTCTCAGAACTCGAGAGGAGGCTGGACTCCCTTCATGCAACTCAAGGGAGCCCAGGATCCTCATCACAACTCGAGATGAAAGCTGAGGTTCCCGCCACAAGTTGACAAGAGCCCCATGTTTCCCACCTCATCTGAAGATGAGGGCCCATTCCCGCTTCAACTCAAGAGGAATCCCACTTCCCCTCACACCAGAAGAGGAGGTCTGTCTCACCTATTGAGTCTCGAGTGGGACCCCGTGGATCCTGCTTCAAGGAAAAAGGACCCCAAGTGCCCCTCAGCTCGAGATAAGTCCTGATTCCCCTGCACCGGCTCCAGTGGAACCTCAAGTATCCCCTCACAACAGATGGGAGGCCTGTCTCCCATGCTGATCCTCTAGAAAAAGCCCAAATTCCCTGCCTGAACTGTACAGGAGCCCTGACACCCCTTAGAGAGCTCAAGAGGAATGCAGAGTTCCATGCCTCTACACCAGACAAGGCCTGACTCCCTCGTTGAACCTTGATAAAAAGCCCGAGATCCCTGTCATTGCCGGAGAGGAACACTGAGTTTCCCGACTGAACTCTACACAAAGCTCTATTCACCGGCAGCAACTCGAGAGGAATCCCGACGTGCCCCTCGCAACTCGAGAAGATAACCGACTTCTCATTGGCAACACAAAACAGGTCCTGAGGTCCCGTCGCAACTTGAGAGGAACCCAAGCTTCCCGCCACAACTCAAGAAAACCACGAGATTCTTCCCTCAACACGAGATGAGGCCCTTTTCCAGAGCAGTGTCTCCAGAAAAATTCCACATTCCCTCGCGACAGGGTACTTGACACCCTTGATGCAACTCAGAAACCTCCCGAGACACCCGTCCCCATGTGAGAGGAACACTGAGTTTCACACTACAACTTAAGAACAGCCCCGTTTTCACACTCCTGAACTAGACATGAGTGTCGATCCTCTGTTTCATCAGTAAAGGAATCCCAAAGTTGCTGTGTCCCTTCAAGAGAAGGCCGGTCTCACCTTGAAAGTCAAGTGCATCCCCGGGAGTCGTGCCTCAATTTGAAAAGTCCCCGATTTCCCCATCCACTTCAGATAATCCTGATTCCCCTGCACTGTCTCGAATGGAACCGAGAGTACCGAGTCAAAACACAAAGGGAGGTGAGAGAGCCCTGGGGCACCTCAAGAAAAAGCCCCATATCCCAAGGCCAACTCGAACAGGAAGCCTGATAACCCTTTTACACCTGAGAGGGAAACAGAGTTCCATGTCTCCACACGAGACGAGGCCTGACTACCCTGTGGAAACTCCATAGGATCCCTGAGATTCATGTCAGTACTGGAGAGGAACCTTGAGGTTGCGGACTCAACTCAAGATGAGGCCCTATGCCCCTGCACCAACTGAAGAGAAATTCTGAGAGGCCCCTACCAACTCGAATGGAGACTTGACTTAACTGAGGCAACACGAGTGGGTCCCTGAGGTCCCCATCGCAACTCGAGAGGAACCACGAGTTTCCTGCCACAATGCTAGAAAACACAGGAGATTATCCCCTCAACGAGAGATGAGGCCCCTTTCCGCTGCAGCATCTTGAGAGAAATCCCACCTTCCCTCTTGAGCCTCGAAAGGGTACTTGACACCATTCAGGCAACTCAAGAACTTCCCCGACAAACCTGTTTCCACTCGAGAGGAACACCGAGTTTCCCGCCACAACTCACGAAGAGTTTTCCACTCCTCCTCTCGAGATGAGGGTCCATTTCCCTGCTTTGTCTGCAAATGAATCTCGACTATCCTGCCACACCTCAGGAGGAGGCTGTTCTCATCTTGAAAACTCGAGAGGAACTCCAGGGGTCGGGCTACGTTTTGAAAAGACCATGATGTCCCCATCCACTCGAGATAAGGCCTCATTCCCCTGCGACAACTCGAATGTCACACCGAGTATCAACTCACAACACGAAGGGAGGCTGAGAGCTCCATGGAGCCTCTGTAAAGAGACTGAAATCTCTACCTCAACTTCACAGGAGGCCTGACACCCCTTTTCCACCTCCAGAGGGAAGCGGAGTTCCATGCCCCAACACGAGACGACGTCTGACTCCCAGTGGAAAATCCATAGGAAGCCCGAGATCCCTGTCAAGCTGGAGAGGAACCCTGAGTTTCCCACCTCAACTCGAGGTGAGGCCCTAGTCTCCTTCACCAACTTGAGAGGAATCCCGAGAGGCCCCTCACAACTTGAACGGATTCCTGACTTCCCAGAGACAACATGAGAGGCTCCCTTAGGTCCCCGTGGCAACTCCAGGGAACCAAACTCTTCCGGCCACAACTCGAGAAACACATGGACATTCCCCCTTCCATGCAAAATGAGGCCTGATCCCCTTCATTGACTCCAGAGCACTCCCGGGCTCGCCCTCGCAATTCGGATGGAGGACTTGACTTTCCTGAGGCAACACGAGAGGCTCCCTTAGTTCCCCATTGTACCTGGAGAGGAATCCCAAGCCACCTGCCACAACTCGAGACAAACCATGAGATTCCCCTGTCAATGCTAGAGGAGGCCCATTTCTCCTGCAGTGCCTTGAGAGCAATCCCGAGTTCCCTCTCAAAACACAAGAGGAAGATGGACTCCCTTCATGCAACTCATGGGGGCCCAGTATCCCCGTCCCAACTCGAGACAAAAACCGAGGTTCCCGCCACAAATTGACAAGAACACCGTGTTTTCCACCTCATCCGGAGATGAGGGCCCATTCCCTGCTTCAACTCAAGAGGAATGCCAACTTCCGCTAGCACCAGAAGAGGAGGTCTGTCTCACCTGTTGAATCTCGAGTGGAACCCCACTGATCCTGCTTCAAGGAATAAGGACACCGAGTACCCCCTCAGCTCGACATAAGTCCTGATTCCCCTGCACCGGCTCCAATGAACACCAAGTATCCCCTCATAACAGGATGGGAGGACTGTCTCCCCTGCTTATCCTCTTGAAAAAGCCCAAATTACCCGCCTGAACTCGATGGGAGCCCTGACATCCCTTGGACAACTCGAGAGGAATGCAGAGTTCCATGCCTCGACACCAGACGACGCCTGACTCCCTCGTTGAACCTTGATAAAAGCCCAAGATCTCTGTCACTGCCAGGGAGGAACACTGAATTTCCCGACTGAACTTTAGACACGGCACTCTTCGCTGGCAGAGACTCGAGAGGAATCCTGACGTGCCCCTCGCAACTCAAGAAGAGACCCGACTTCTCTGAGGCAACACGAGTGAATCCCTGAGGTCCCTGTCACAACTTGAGAGGAATCCCAAGCTTCCCGCCACAACTCGAGAAAAAACACGAGATTCTCCCCTCAACACGAGATGAGGCCCTTTTCCAGAGCAGTGTCTCCAGAGAAATCCCACGTTCCCTCTGGAAATGCAAAAGGGTACTTGAAACCCTTGATGCAACTCAGGAATGTCCCTAAGATACCCGTCCCCACGTGAGAGGAACACTGAGTTTCACGCCACAACTCAAGAAGAGCCCCGTTTTCACCCACCTCATATCGAGATGAGTTTGGATTCCTTTGCTTGATTGCAAAAGGAATCTGGAAATTGCTGTGTTCCAAGAGAAGGCCGGTACCACCTTGAAACTTGAGCCTATCCCCGGGAGTCGTGCCTCATTTCAAAAACACCCCCAAATTCCCCATCCACTCCAGATAAGCCTGATTCCCCTGCACTGCCTCAACTGGAACAGCGAGTATCGACTCCAAATACATAGGGAGGTATGACAGCCCTGAGGCACCTCGAGAAAAAAGCCCCAGATCTCAAGGCCAAGTCTACAGGAAGCCTGATAACACTTTTACACCTGAAGAGGGAAGCGGAGTTCCATGTCTCCACACGAGACATGGCCTGACTCTCTTGATGAAACTCCATAGGAACCCCGAGATCCATGGCAGCACTGGAGAGGAACCTTGAGGTTCCAGCCTCAACTCGAGATGAGGCCCTATGCCCCTGCACCGACTGAAGAGGAATTCCGATAGGCCCCTCGCAACTTGAACGGAGACTTGACTTAACTGAGACAACACGAGTGGTCCCTGAGGTCCCCGTTGCAACTCAAGAGGAACCTCGAGTTTCCTGCCACAACGCTGGAAAACACAGGAGATTATCCCCTCAACAAGAGATGAGGCCCCTTTCCGCTGCAGCATCTTGAGAGAAATCCCACCTTCCCTCTTGAGCCTTGAAAGGGTACTTGACACCATTAAGGCAACTCAAGAAGTTCCCCGACATACCTGTCTCCACTCGAGAGGAACACCGTGTTTCCCACCACAACTCAAGAAGAGCACATTTTAACACTTCTCCTTTCGAGATGAGGGTCCATTCCCCTGCTTCATCTGCAAAAGAATCCCGATGTGCCTGACGGATCATAGGAGGAGGCTGTTCTCTCGTTAAAACTCGAGAGGAACTCCAGTGGTCGGGCCACCATTTGCAAAGACCACAATGTTCCCAACCACTCGAAGTAAGGCCTCATTCACAGCACGACTCAATTGTCACCCCGAGCATCAACTCATGACACGAAGGGAGGACTGAGACCCCGTGGCGCCTATAGAAATAGCCTGAGATCCCTACCTCAACGCCACAGGAGGTCTGACACCAGTTTTCCACCTCGAGAGGGATGCGGAGTTCCATGCCCCAACACAAGACGATGTCTGACTACCCCAGTGGAATCTCCATAGGAAGCCTAAGATCCCTGTCGGAGCTGGAGAGGAACCCTGAGTTTCCCTCCTCAACTCGAGATGAGGCCCTAGTCCCCTGTACCAACTTGAGAGGAATCCTGAGAGGCCCCTCTCAACTTGAACGGATTCCTGACTTCCCAGAGACAACATGAGAGACTCCCTCAGGTCCCCGTGGCAACTTGAGGGAACCCACACTCCCGGCCGCAACTCAGAAACTCATGGAGATTCCCCCTTCCATGCGAAATGAGGCCTGATCCCCCTCCCATGACTCCAGAGCACTCTTGGGCTTGCCCTCGCAACTCGGATGGAGATTTTACTTTCCTGAGGCAGGACAAGAGGATCCTTGAGTTCCCTGTGGTACCTGGAGAGGAATCCCAAGCCACTAGCCATAACTCATGACAAACTACGAGATTCCCCTGTCCACGCGAGATGAGGCCCTTTTCTCCTGCAGCACCTCGAGAACAATCCCGAGTTCCCTCTCAAAACTCGAGAGGAGGCTGGACTCCCTCATGCAACTCAAGCAGACCAAGGATCCCAGTCCCAACTCAAGATGAAAGCCGAGGTTCCCTCCACAAGTTGACAAGAGCCCTGTGTTTCCCACCTCATTTGGAGATGAGGGCCCATTCCCTGCTTCAACTCAAGAGGAATCCCAATTTCCCCTCAGACCACAAGAGGAGGCGTGTATCACATTGAATCTTGAGTGGAACCCCACGGATCCTGCTTCAAGGAAAAAGGACACCGAGTGCCCCTCACCTCGAGATAAGTCCTGATTCCCTTGAACCTGCTCCAATGGAACCCCAAGTATCCCTTAACAAGAAGACGGTAGGCCTGTCTCCCCTGCTGATCCTCTTGAAAAAGCCCAAATTCCCTGACGGAACTCGACCGGAGCCCTGACACCCATTGGACAACTCGAGAGGAATGTAGATTTCCATGCCTCAACACCAGACGAGGCCTGACTCCCTAGTTGAACCTTGATAAAAAGCCCGAGATCCCTGTCACCACCGGAGAGGAACACTGAGTTTCCCGACTGAATGTGAGACATGGCCTGGTCGCCGGCAGTGACTCGAGAGGAATCCCAACGTGCCCCTCGCAACTTGAGAAGAGACCCGACTTCTCTGAGCCAACACGAGCGGGTCCCTGAGGCCCCCGTCACAACTTGAGAGGAACCTCAAGCTTCCCACCACAACTTGAGAAAAACCATGAGATTCTCCCCTCAACGCAAAATGAGGCCCTTTTCCAGAGCAGTGTCTGGACACCCTTCATGTAACTCTGGAAGGTCCACGAGATACACGTCCCCACGTGAGAAAAATACTGAGTTTCTCGCCACAACTCAAGAAGAGCCGCGTTTTCCTCTCCTCCTCTCGAGATGAGGGTCCATTCCCCTGCTTCGTCTGCAAAGGTCTCCCGACGTTCCCGCAGCACCTCAGAAGGAGGCCGTTCTCACCTTGAAACTCGAGAGGAACTCCATGGGTCAGGCCACGGTTTGAAAAGACCCCAAAGTCCCCATCAACTTGAGATAAGATCTCATTCTCCTGCAACAACTCGAATGTCACCTGCAGTATCACTCACGACATGAAGGGAGGACTGAGAGCCCCGTGGCACATCTAGAAATAGTCTGAGATCCCTAGCTCAACTCAACAGGAGCCCTGACACGCCTTTTCCACCTCGAGAGGGAAGCAGCGTTCCATGCTCCAACATGAGATGACGTCTGACTCCCCAGTGGAATCTCCATAGGAAGTGCGAGATCCCTGAAAGAGCTGGAGAGGAACCCTCAGTTTCCTGCCTCAACTCGAGATGATGCCCTAGTCTGCTGCACCAACTAGAGAGGAGTCCCAGAAGGCCCCTCAAAACTCGAATGGATTCCCAACTTCCCAGAGACAACATGAGAGGCTCCATCAGGTCCCCATGGCAACCCTCATTGGTTCCCCCGAGGGAACCCACACTTCTGGCCACAATTCAAGAAACACATAGAGATTCCCCCTTCCATGCGAAATGAGGCCTGATCCCCCTCCTGTGACTCCAGAACTCTCTCAGACTCACCCTCACTACTCAAATGGAGACTTGACTTTCCTGAGGAAACACGAGAGGCTTCCTCAGTTCCCAGTGTTACCTGGAGAGGATCTCAAGCCACCTGCCTCAATTCGAGACAAACCACGAGATTGCCCCGTCCACCCGAGTTGAGGCCTTTTTCTCCTGCAGTGCCTCGAGAGCAATCCCAAGTTCCTTCTCAAAACTCCAGAGGGGACTGGACTCCCTCATGCAACTCAAGGGGGCCCAGGATCCCAGTCCCAACTCTAGATGAAAGCCGAGGTTCCCTCCACAAGCTGACAAGAGCCCCGTGTTTCCAACCTCATCTGGAGATGAGGGCCCATTCCATGCTTCAACTCAAGAGGAATCCCAACTTCCCCTTGCACCGCAAGAGGAGGACTGTCTCACCTGTTGAATCTCGATTGGAACCCCTCGGATCCTGCTTCAAGGAAAAAGGACACCAAGTGCCCCCTCAGCTCAAAATAAGTCCTCATTCCCCTGCACCGCCTCCAATGGAATGCCAAGTATCCCCTCACAACAGGATGGGAGGTGTCTACACACTGAAATATCAACATTATAAACAGAGCCAATACTCAAACTGATTCCAGTGAAAACTATACACTATTCAGAGGTACATGTTAAGATGGAAGGTCTTTTAGACAGGTGAAAGTAAAAGATACCCAAGCTAACACGGACAGAAAACTGACGTGGCAACATCACTGTCAAATAGTGTCTAAAGAAAGAAGCATTACTAGCAATAAAAAAGAACATCTCATACTGATACAAGTTCAGTCTAGCAAGAAGATGAGGATTCTAAACTTGAATGTACCTAATAACATAACCTCAAAATATCAATACATAAAAACTGACAGAAATAGAAAAGGAGTAACAGCCGAGTTCATAATCCCAGTGGGAGACGTTAAAGACACATCTCTCCTGGAACTGGGCTCCCTGGTACGTAGTCACCTGCAACCATTAAGTACCTGAAATGTGGCTGGCTCTACAATGAGATGCGCTGCAAGCCTGAAACACATGCAGGATTTTAAAGACTTAGCATGAAAAAAAGAACATGAACTATTGCATTAGGTTTTATCATGTTGATTACACACTGAAATGATAATATTTGGGGTGTGTTAAAATAAAATATATTACAGGTAATTTCACCTACTTCTGCTTTTACTCAACGTGGCTACTGGAAGCTGAATTACATGAGTGACATACCTGATGTAATTGATACACACGGAACACTGCATTCCCACTGATACATATTATTTTCAAGAGCCCAACGAACATGTAACAAAAAGAACATGTATTGGGCTATTAGGAAAGCTCGAATTATTTCAAAAGACTGAAATAATGCAGAGTATACTTAGGGACTGCAATGGGCTGACAGTTTATGGGCCCTCAAACTTCACCCCGAACGTGGTGATGATCCTAGGAGGCAGGCACTCTGGGAGGGGTCAGGCCAGGAAGGAATGGGCTCCCGTGCTGCGAGGACAGGGAGAAGCAGCAGGCAGTCTAGGAACCAGGAAACATGACTCACCAGACGTGGCACCTGCTGATGATCTTGGGACTCCCCAGCCTCCAGGACTACAAGAAACAACTTTCTGTTGTTTATCAGCTAGTCTACGGGATTTACAACAGTAGCCCCAAAAGACAGGGCTCTTTGATAGTGAAAAAGACAGGGCTCTTTGATAGTGAAGGACAGGGAATCCTGGCGTGCTGCAGTTCACGGGTCACAAGGAGTCCGACACGACTTAACGAATGACCACCACCACCACCACCACCACGAGTTGATCTGAGTTAAGACTAAAACGGAACTCATGGCTTAGGCTATTTAGTCTGTTTCACACAGGCCAAAATGACTCGTATATTTTAAAGTATTTATCCAAAAGTGCCCCTTGATAGCATTTTACAGCCTGTACATAATAGGATGAATACTTTAAAAAAAATTTACTAGTCTATACTTCTAAAATATAATATTTCAAAATATTATCCTATAAGAGACTTTGAATATTTTTGCAGTAACTCTCCCTCTTTCCTTCCATGACAGGCACTGAACAATGTTGAGGAAAAATCAGTTTGGTGCTAGGAAGTAACTGGCAGGATACGCGAGCGCGGGGCCTGGGGGCTGGGATGAGGGGTGCGGAGGTATCGGTGCCCTCCCACCCCCGGCCACTCCAGGCCCGGCCGCGATCGCTGAGCGGGGCCTTCCCGCCCCCCCCCCCCCCCCCGATCCCATTCGCTGCCCAGGCCCGCGCGGCCCGGTAGGTATTGGTCTTCGGGGCCCGCCGGCTCCCAACCCCTGCGGCCCAGGGACCTCTGAACTTCCTGAGGGCCCAGGCGCAGGGGAACTTGAGCACCCAACTTCCCCAGCACCTGTCCGGTGCCCAAACCCACCAGAAGCCAGGGAGGCGCGGTCGACCGGAGCGCCTCAGCCCCTCCCCTTCGCACTACCGAGGCCCCCCCTTTGCCCCCACGCCAAGCCCTCGACCTTCCTGAGAGAGCAGACGAGCCACAGGCAGGCACACAGACAGACACACAGACACTTGCACGCACCCACGCCAAGGGAGAGAGCTGGCCTGCGCAAGCTCCTCAGCCAGAGCCAGAGCGCCTGGGAGAGGCCGGTGCCAGACGAACGGGCCGGCGGCTGGCTGGCAGGAGATACAGAGGCAGAAATACATGAAGATTCCGAGACAGACTCCAAGACGGCAAGAGGAAATACACACACACACACACACACACACACACACACACTTGAGTGTGGTCTTTGGAAATACTTGTGTTCGTAGTTGCTGGGTTGAGCCCAACTTTAATACAACCCATGGACTGCGGCCCATCAGGCTCCTCTGTCCGTGGCATTTCCCAGGCGAGGATACTGGAGTGGGTTGCCATTTCCTTCTGCGGCGGGATCTTCCCGACCCAGGGATCAAACCCCAGTCTCCTGCGCGCGGATGCCTTGCCATCTGAACCAGGACATTGCTAATTCCCTAGGCAAAATACAAAGAATAGAGCTCGTGTTCTACCAAATGGAAAGATGATTTCAAAAACAGAAGCTGTCCTTTGTTGGTATCTTTGAATCTTTATGTAGTTTTCGTTGATTTTTACTGTTAAGGCTAACTGAACAAGGCAAGAGAGAAACCCCAGAATTGAAAAGCAATTGATGGTTTTGAAAGAAACATGTGCAGGTGAAGCTCTCTTCCTTTTTGAGAGATGGTTAAATGCAAAATCTTGATTCAACACATATGACTTTTGTGCACTTTATTTCAAATCTCCATGACAAAACCCTAAGGCGTCCAGGAAGAAAGGAGTAGAGGGGCAGACAAAAAGAGCAACCTTTCCCCTTGGTGCCATCGCAACCAGCTGCTTAGTTCCTTCATCTCAAGGACTATCATCTGGGCTTCTCTGGTTTGTCTGATTCTTGTTTCGGGGACCGTTTCTCGTCACAAGGCTGTCAACAGTGGGGGTGGGGGGTGTGTGTGTTTGGGAGGGGGGGGGAGCCCTTCTTTCCATTCCACATGAGACCCAGTGGACAATCCAGGCCCTGCCCACTGCATTGAGTGTGCAGCAACAATATCAACGGTAATGCCGGTGAACAATGCGTATTCCTGGAATCCACTCCGTTGGCTACTGACTGTGTGTGGTGGTGGTCTGGAACCTAGACCTGGAAGCTTTCTGGATGATTGCAAATGACACCAAAGTCTGAGGACGATGGAAGATCTTCACATTTCTGCAAGAGCCACACACCTCCAGAAGGAACCACAAGACTTGCCTGAAATGGTCAAGGTATAAGTATTGGACTCAACGTTGGAAGGTCTCCACCTTTGCTAGGGAAGTCAAACGATCTTTCTTTGAAATGAAAATGGAGCATACTGAACGTTCACATTCTTCTAGAGCATTTGAAAAGCCCTAACTTGTAGAAATCTGCTGTACGAGTTCCTTGAAAGCAAGAACCTCTATGTATGGATATGTCTTCATGCCTTAGATTGTGCCCCGAATATAGTGTACACATCAACCCAGGAAAGGAAAGAATTGAATCGCCAAATATACAAAGAGATCAAAAGTGCCGAGCCAAGTGACCCCTTGAGGCTTCCAAGAGCTTTTCTGTCTTTCACACACTAAGTAAATACTGAGCACCTACGATGAGCTAGGAGGCATGTAATAAGTGTCAGGGAATAGAAGGCGGAGAGAAGAAGACACAGAGTTCCTGCTTTCACTGAGACGACTCTAATGATACATCACAGGCGATCCTTTGAGATCCTATAGAGGGGCCTCTTCCCTCACCACAAAACCTGGGTGTCAGGGAAGGCTTTCCAGAGGCACCATTTCGTTGAGGTCCATAGGTTGAACCTAGGTAAACCAGGGTTGAGATGCAGGAAGAATTTCAGGCAGGGAAAATAGCATCTTGGAAGGCTATGTGACCAGGGAAACTTAGGACATTCAAGAAACGAAAAATGCCCTATGGGATGGAAGCCAAAGAGTGCAGAGGGCATTCCAGGCAAAAGACATCAGAGAAGAACGTGAGGAGCAAGCCTGAAGGGAAGTGGTCGTATCTTCAATACGCTGGGAAAATACGAGAGCCGTTGGAGCAGGGAGGTGACAGCATTGCATCTGCATTTCCAAAAGGTCATCTTGCTCCACGTCACTAATGATTGGAGAGGCTCAACTCCAAACTCCAAGGAGGGACCACTTCACATGAGTCCGATTGGGCCTCACTGCGATGTCTGTCAATAACCAATGCTGGAGAAGATGTGGAGCAAAGGGAACTCTCCTCCACGGTGAGTAGGAATGGGCGTGGGTAGAGCCGGTATGGAAAAGAATATGGAGGTTCCCGAAGGAACGAAAAGTGGAAGTAGCCTATGGTCCAGCAGTCCGACACCCAGGCATAGATCCACCCACGGTATAAGTGAACAAGATAGATGCCCCGTTTGGGCACATCTATCTGTGCGTGCGCGCGCACATGCGCATGCGCGATGGCCTGCGAGGCAGGGGGTGGGGCGGGGGCGGGGGCTCTGGCTGGAGTCAGTGCAAGCCCCGGGATTGCCTGAGGCAAGCCAAAGGAGCCCCAGGTGGAAACGGGACTGCCGGTCGTCGGGTGTCCTGGAAGCCGAATGCGAATGCGGAGGGGCTCGCGGGCCGCGCGGAGGCAACCCAGGTCTGCAGCGGGAGTCGGGGCCCCGGCCACCCGCTCCCCGCGGCCCGGGAGGGGCTGGGGCTGCGGGGGGGATCCAAGAATCGGGACGCGCGGCGGGGGCTAAAGGACCTCTTCTGGTAGGCAAAAAGCCTCGAGCACCCGGGATTCCCAGGTGGTCTCCCATCCAAGGTACTAACCAGGCCCGACCCTGCTTAGCTTCCGAGATCAGACGAGATCGGGCGCCTTCAGGCTGATACGGCCTGAGACGGTGGCGGTTGGCTCGGGGCGCCCTAAGAGCCTTGCGCTTCGCCTCCCTTTCGCTCTGCCCTGCAGGTCGGGCCAACGGGCCGCACCTCTCGTCGCGGGGCGTGCTGTACTTGAGCCGCACGACCCGCGACCGTACTCCAGCCTGCTGACGCCGGCCCGCCCCTCCCCCCCCCCCCCCCCCCCGAACACCGCCAACACCAGACCAGCAAGCGCCTGGCCGGGCCCGGGGGCCTGAGGGGCTTCCAGGACCCCCCATTGACCGGGAGGGCGTGCGTGCGTGCGTGCGCGCGGGGCCTGGGGGCTGGGCTGAGGGGTGCGGAGGTCTCGGCGCCCTCCCACCCGCGGCCACTCCAGACCCGGCCGCGCTCGCTGAGCGGGGCCTCCCCCCGATCCCATTCGCTGCTCAGGCCCGCGCGGCCCCGGAGGTGTCGGTCTTCGGCGCCCGCCGCCTCCCAACCCCCGCGGCCCAGGGGCCTCTGAACCTCCTGCGGGCCTAGGCTCAGTGAAACTTGAGCACCCAACTTGCCCGGCACCTGTCCGGTGCCCAAACCCACCAGAAGCCAGGGAGGCGCGGTCGACCGGAGCGCCTCAGCCCCTCCCCTTCGCACTACCGAGGCCCCCCCTTTGCCCCCACGCCAAGCCCTCGACCTTCCTGAGAGAGCAGACGAGCCACAGGCAGGCACACAGACAGACACACAGACACTTGCACGCACCCACGCCAAGGGAGAGAGCTGGCCTGCGCAAGCTCCTCAGCCAGAGCCAGAGCGCCTGGGAGAGGCCGGTGCCAGACAAACGGGCCGGCGGCTGGCTGGCAGGAGATACAGAGGCAGAAATACCTGAAGATTCCGAGACAGACTCCAAGACGGCAAGAGGAAATACACACACACACACACACACACACACACACACACACACACACACACACTTGAGTGTGGTCTTTGGAAATACTTGTGTTCGTAGTTGCTGGGTTGAGCCCAACTTTAATACAACCCATGGACTGCGGCCCATCAGGCTCCTCTGTCCGTGGCATTTCCCAGGCGAGGATACTGGAGTGGGTTGCCATTTCCTTCTGCGGCGGGATCTTCCCGACCCAGGGATCAAACCCCAGTCTCCTGCGCGCGGATGCCTTGCCATCTGAACCAGGACATTGCTAATTCCCTAGGCAAAATACAAAGAATAGAGCTCGTGTTCTACTAAATGGAAAGATGATTTCAAAAACAGAAGCTGTCCTTTGTTGGTATCTTTGAATCTTTATGTAGTTTTCGTTGATTTTTACTGTTAAGGCTAACTGAACAAGGCAAGAGAGAAACCCCAGAATTGAAAAGCAATTGACGGTTTTGAAAGAAACATGTGCAGGTGAAGCTCTCTTCCTTTTTGAGAGATGGTTAAATGCAAAATCTTGATTCAACACATATGACTTTTGTGCACTTTATTTCAAATCTCCATGACAAAACCCTAAGGCGTCCAGGAAGAAAGGAGTAGAGGGGCAGACAAAAAGAGCAACCTTTCCCCTTGGTGCCATCGCAACCAGCTGCTTAGTTCCTTCATCTCAAGGACTATCATCTGGGCTTCTCTGGTTTGTCTGATTCTTGTTTCGGGGACCGTTTCTCGTCACAAGGCTGTCAACAGTGGGGGTGGGGGGTGTGTGTGTTTGGGAGGGGGGGGGAGCCCTTCTTTCCATTCCACATGAGACCCAGTGGACAATCCAGGCCCTGCCCACTGCATTGAGTGTGCAGCAACAATATCAACGGTAATGCCGGTGAACAATGCGTATTCCTGGAATCCACTCCGTTGGCTACTGACTGTGTGTGGTGGTGGTCTGGAACCTAGACCTGGAAGCTTTCTGGATGATTGCAAATGACACCAAAGTCTGAGGACGATGGAAGATCTTCACATTTCTGCAAGAGCCACACACCTCCAGAAGGAACCACAAGACTTGCCTGAAATGGTCAAGGTATAAGTATTGGACTCAACGTTGGAAGGTCTCCACCTTTGCTAGGGAAGTCAAACGATCTTTCTTTGAAATGAAAATGGAGCATACTGAACGTTCACATTCTTCTAGAGCATTTGAAAAGCCCTAACTTGTAGAAATCTGCTGTACGAGTTCCTTGAAAGCAAGAACCTCTATGTATGGATATGTCTTCATGCCTTAGATTGTGCCCCGAATATAGTGTACACATCAACCCAGGAAAGGAAAGAATTGAATCGCCAAATATACAAAGAGATCAAAAGTGCCGAGCCAAGTGACCCCTTGAGGCTTCCAAGAGCTTTTCTGTCTTTCACACACTAAGTAAATACTGAGCACCTACGATGAGCTAGGAGGCATGTAATAAGTGTCAGGGAATAGAAGGCGGAGAGAAGAAGACACAGAGTTCCTGCTTTCACTGAGACGACTCTAATAATACATCACAGGCGATCCTTTGAGATCCTATAGAGGGGCCTCTTCCCTCACCACAAAACCTGGGTGTCAGGGAAGGCTTTCCAGAGGCACCATTTCGTTGAGGTCCATAGGTTGAACCTAGGTAAACCAGGGTTGAGATGCAGGAAGAATTTCAGGCAGGGAAAATAGCATCTTGGAAGGCTATGTGACCAGGGAAACTTAGGACATTCAAGAAACGAAAAATGCCCTATGGGATGGAAGCCAAAGAGTGCAGAGGGCATTCCAGGCAAAAGACATCAGAGAAGAACGTGAGGAGCAAGCCTGAAGGGAAGTGGTCGTATCTTCAATACGCTGGGAAAATACGAGAGCCGTTGGAGCAGGGAGGTGACAGCGTTGCATCTGCATTTCCAAAAGGTCATCTTGCTCCACGTCACTAATGATTGGAGAGGCTCAACTCCAAACTCCAAGGAGGGACCACTTCACATGAGTCCGATTGGGCCTCACTGCGATGTCTGTCAATAACCAATGCTGGAGAAGATGTGGAGCAAAGGGAACTCTCCTCCACGGTGAGTAGGAATGGGCGTGGGTAGAGCCGGTATGGAAAAGAATATGGAGGTTCCCGAAGGAACGAAAAGTGGAAGTAGCCTATGGTCCAGCAGTCCGACACCCAGGCATAGATCCACCCACGGTATAAGTGAACAAGATAGATGCCCCGTTTGGGCACATCTATCTGTGCGTGCGCGCGCACATGCGCATGCGCGATGGCCTGCGAGGCAGGGGGTGGGGCGGGGGCGGGGGCTCTGGCTGGAGTCAGTGCAAGCCCCGGGATTGCCTGAGGCAAGCCAAAGGAGCCCCAGGTGGAAACGGGACTGCCGGTCGTCGGGTGTCCTGGAAGCCGAATGCGAATGCGGAGGGGCTCGCGGGCCGCGCGGAGGCAACCCAGGTCTGCAGCGGGAGTCGGGGCCCCGGCCACCCGCTCCCCGCGGCCCGGGAGGGGCTGGGGCTGCGGGGGGGATCCAAGAATCGGGACGCGCGGCGGGGGCTAAAGGACCTCTTCTGGTAGGCAAAAAGCCTCGAGCACCCGGGATTCCCAGGTGGTCTCCCATCCAAGGTACTAACCAGGCCCGACCCTGCTTAGCTTCCGAGATCAGACGAGATCGGGCGCCTTCAGGCTGATACGGCCTGAGACGGTGGCGGTTGGCTCGGGGCGCCCTAAGAGCCTTGCGCTTCGCCTCCCTTTCGCTCTGCCCTGCAGGTCGGGCCAACGGGCCGCACCTCTCGTCGCGGGGCGTGCTGTACTTGAGCCGCACGACCCGCGACCGTACTCCAGCCTGCTGACGCCGGCCCGCCCCTCCCCCCCCCCCCCCCCCGAACACCGCCAACACCAGACCAGCAAGCGCCTGGCCGGGCCCGGGGGCCTGAGGGGCTTCCAGGACCCCCCATTGACCGGGAGGGCGTGCGTGCGTGCGTGCGCGCGGGGCCTGGGGGCTGGGCTGAGGGGTGCGGAGGTCTCGGCGCCCTCCCACCCGCGGCCACTCCAGACCCGGCCGCGCTCGCTGAGCGGGGCCTCCCCCCGATCCCATTCGCTGCTCAGGCCCGCGCGGCCCCGGAGGTGTCGGTCTTCGGCGCCCGCCGCCTCCCAACCCCCGCGGCCCAGGGGCCTCTGAACCTCCTGCGGGCCTAGGCTCAGTGAAACTTGAGCACCCAACTTGCCCGGCACCTGTCCGGTGCCCAAACCCACCAGAAGCCAGGGAGGCGCGGTCGACCGGAGCGCCTCAGCCCCTCCCCTTCGCACTACCGAGGCCCCCCCTTTGCCCCCACGCCAAGCCCTCGACCTTCCTGAGAGAGCAGACGAGCCACAGGCAGGCACACAGACAGACACACAGACACTTGCACGCACCCACGCCAAGGGAGAGAGCTGGCCTGCGCAAGCTCCTCAGCCAGAGCCAGAGCGCCTGGGAGAGGCCGGTGCCAGATGAACGGGCCGGCGGCTGGCTGGCAGGAGATACAGAGGCAGAAATACCTGAAGATTCCGAGACAGACTCCAAGACGGCAAGAGGAAATACACACACACACACACACACACACACACACACACACACACACTTGAGTGTGGTCTTTGGAAATACTTGTGTTCGTAGTTGCTGGGTTGAGCCCAACTTTAATACAACCCATGGACTGCGGCCCATCAGGCTCCTCTGTCCGTGGCATTTCCCAGGCGAGGATACTGGAGTGGGTTGCCATTTCCTTCTGCGGCGGGATCTTCCCGACCCAGGGATCAAACCCCAGTCTCCTGCGCGCGGATGCCTTGCCATCTGAACCAGGACATTGCTAATTCCCTAGGCAAAATACAAAGAATAGAGCTCGTGTTCTACTAAATGGAAAGATGATTTCAAAAACAGAAGCTGTCCTTTGTTGGTATCTTTGAATCTTTATGTAGTTTTCGTTGATTTTTACTGTTAAGGCTAACTGAACAAGGCAAGAGAGAAACCCCAGAATTGAAAAGCAATTGACGGTTTTGAAAGAAACATGTGCAGGTGAAGCTCTCTTCCTTTTTGAGAGATGGTTAAATGCAAAATCTTGATTCAACACATATGACTTTTGTGCACTTTATTTCAAATCTCCATGACAAAACCCTAAGGCGTCCAGGAAGAAAGGAGTAGAGGGGCAGACAAAAAGAGCAACCTTTCCCCTTGGTGCCATCGCAACCAGCTGCTTAGTTCCTTCATCTCAAGGACTATCATCTGGGCTTCTCTGGTTTGTCTGATTCTTGTTTCGGGGACCGTTTCTCGTCACAAGGCTGTCAACAGTGGGGGTGGGGTGGTGTGTGTGTGTGTGGAGGGGGGAGCCCTTCTTTCCATTCCACATGAGACCCAGTGGACAATCCAGGCCCTGCCCACTGCATTGAGTGTGCAGCAACAATATCAACGGTAATGCCGGTGAACAATGCGTATTCCTGGAATCCACTCCGTTGGCTACTGACTGTGTGTGGTGGTGGTCTGGAACCTAGACCTGGAAGCTTTCTGGATGATTGCAAATGACACCAAAGTCTGAGGACGATGGAAGATCTTCACATTTCTGCAAGAGCCACACACCTCCAGAAGGAACCACAAGACTTGCCTGAAATGGTCAAGGTATAAGTATTGGACTCAACGTTGGAAGGTCTCCACCTTTGCTAGGGAAGTCAAACGATCTTTCTTTGAAATGAAAATGGAGCATACTGAACGTTCACATTCTTCTAGAGCATTTGAAAAGCCCTAACTTGTAGAAATCTGCTGTACGAGTTCCTTGAAAGCAAGAACCTCTATGTATGGATATGTCTTCATGCCTTAGATTGTGCCCCGAATATAGTGTACACATCAACCCAGGAAAGGAAAGAATTGAATCGCCAAATATACAAAGAGATCAAAAGTGCCGAGCCAAGTGACCCCTTGAGGCTTCCAAGAGCTTTTCTGTCTTTCACACACTAAGTAAATACTGAGCACCTACGATGAGCTAGGAGGCATGTAATAAGTTTCAGGGAATAGAAGGCGGAGAGAAGAAGACACAGAGTTCCTGCTTTCACTGAGACGACTCTAATGATACATCACAGGCAGATCCTTTGAGAACCTATAGAGGGGCCTCTTCCCTCACCACAAAACCTGGGTGTCAGGGAAGGCTTTCCAGAGGCACCATTTCGTTGAGGTCCATAGGTTGAACCTAGGTAAACCAGGGTTGAGATGCAGGAAGAATTTCAGGCAGGGAAAATAGCATCTTGGAAGGCTATGTGACCAGGGAAACTTAGGACATTCAAGAAACGAAAAATGCCCTATGGGATGGAAGCCAAAGAGTGCAGAGGGCATTCCAGGCAAAAGACATCAGAGAAGAACGTGAGGAGCAAGCCTGAAGGGAAGTGGTCGTATCTTCAATACGCTGGGAAAATACGAGAGCCGTTGGAGCAGGGAGGTGACAGCATTGCATCTGCATTTCCAAAAGGTCATCTTGCTCCACGTCACTAATGATTGGAGAGGCTCAACTCCAAACTCCAAGGAGGGACCACTTCACATGAGTCCGATTGGGCCTCACTGCGATGTCTGTCAATAACCAATGCTGGAGAAGATGTGGAGCAAAGGGAACTCTCCTCCACGGTGAGTAGGAATGGGCGTGGGTAGAGCCGGTATGGAAAAGAATATGGAGGTTCCCGAAGGAACGAAAAGTGGAAGTAGCCTATGGTCCAGCAGTCCGACACCCAGGCATAGATCCACCCACGGTATAAGTGAACAAGATAGATGCCCCGTTTGGGCACATCTATCTGTGCGTGCGCGCGCACATGCGCATGCGCGATGGCCTGCGAGGCAGGGGGTGGGGCGGGGGCGGGGGCTCTGGCTGGAGTCGGTGCAAGCCCCGGGATTGCCTGAGGCAAGCCAAAGGAGCTCCAGGTGGAAACGGGACTGCCGGTCGTCGGGTGTCCTGGAAGACGAATGCGAATGCGGAGGGGCTCGCGGGCCACGCGGAGGCAACCCAGGTCTGCAGCGGGAGTCGGGGCCCCGGCCACCCGCTCCCCGCGGCCCGGGAGGGGCTGGGGCTGCGGGGGGGATCCAAGAATCGGGACGCGCGGCGGGGGCTAAAGGACCTCTTCTGGTAGGCAAAAAGCCTCGAGCACCCGGGATTCCCAGGTGGTCTCCCATCCAAGGTACTAACCAGGCCCGACCCTGCTTAGCTTCCGAGATCAGACGAGATCGGGCGCCTTCAGGCTGATATGGCCTGAGACGGTGGCGGTTGGCTCGGGGCGCCCTAAGAGCCTTGCGCTTCGCCTCCCTTTCGCTCTGCCCTGCAGGTCGGGCCAACGGGCCGCACCTCTCGTCGCGGGGCGTGCTGTACTTGAGCCGCACGACCCGCGACCGTACTCCAGCCTGCTGACGCCGGCCCGCCCCTCCCCCCCCCCCCCCCCCGAACACCGCCAACACCAGACCAGCAAGCGCCTGGCCGGGCCCGGGGGCCTGAGGGGCTTCCAGGACCCCCCATTGACCGGGAGGGCGTGCGTGCGTGCGTGCGCGCGGGGCCTGGGGGCTGGGCTGAGGGGTGCGGAGGTCTCGGCGCCCTCCCACCCGCGGCCACTCCAGACCCGGCCGCGCTCGCTGAGCGGGGCCTCCCCCCGATCCCATTCGCTGCTCAGGCCCACGCGGCCCCGGAGGTGTCGGTCTTCGGCGCCCGCCGCCTCCCAACCCCCGCGGCCCAGGGGCCTCTGAACCTCCTGCGGGCCTAGGCGCAGCGAAACTTGAGCGCCCAACTTGCCCGGCACCTCTCCGGTGCCCAAACCCACCAGAAGCCAGGGAGGCGCGGTCGACCGGAGCGCCTCAGCCCCTCCCCTTCGCACTACCGAGGCCCCCCCTTTGCCCCCACGCCAAGCCCTCGACCTTCCTGAGAGAGCAGACGAGCCACAGGCAGGCACACAGACAGACACACAGACACTCGCACGCACCCACGCCAAGGGAGAGAGCTGGCCTGCGCAAGCTCCTCAGCCAGAGCCAGAGCGCCTGGGAGAGGCCGGTGCCAGACGAACGGGCCGGCGGCTGGCTGGCAGGAGATACAGAGGCAGAAATACCTGAAGATTCCGAGACAGACTCCAAGACGGCAAGAGGAAATACACACACACACACACACACACACACACACACACACTTGAGTGTGGTCTTTGGAAATACTTGTGTTGTCTTTGGAAATACTTTGGAAATACGAAGGTCGGGAACCCCTTCCAGACAAAGCAGGGGAGTCGACCCTCCTGTCCAAATCAGGAGGGTAGAAGGGGCTCAGAGGAAGCGGTGCCGCAAAACCTCGGTGTTCCTCTAGAGGGAGACCGGGATGTTGGGGAACTTTGTGGGTCCCATCAAGGCTGCCAAGTACTGTTTCGACCTCCAATTCCTAACGTGGGTATTCTCCTGAGACGCTGTAGCGGGAAAGGGCTTCATATTGCGATGACGGGGGAACCACGTGGTTTTTTCTCGAGTTGGGGCGGATTTCTCGAGTTACGACGGGGAATTCAGGATGCCTCTTGTCTTGGCCCAGGGAATTCCAATCTTCCATTCGAGTTGCGAAGGAAAGCTGGGGATTGCTCTCGAGTGACTGCAGGGCCATAGACCTCATCTAGGCTTGTGTCCAGAAGCCAATGTTCCTC
>NW_020868226.1:0-15865 GCF_003369695.1 Bos indicus x Bos taurus
GAATATAGAAAACAGAACGGAAAAAAAAAAAAAAAATGAAGACAGCCTAAGAGACCTCTGGGACATTAAACACACCAACATCCGCATTATAGGGGTCCCAGAAGGAGAAGAGAGAGAGAGAGAAAGGACCAGAGAAACTATCTGAAGAGATAATAGTTGAAACTTCCCTAACATAGGAAACGAAATAGTCAACCAAGTCCAGGAAACAGAGTCCTCGGCGGGATAAACCCAAGGAGGAACACACCAAGACACATAGTAATCAAAATGTCAAAAATGAAAGACAAAGATAAAATATTAAAAGGAACAAGGGAAAAGTGACCAGTAACATACAAGGGAACTCCCATCTGGTTATCAGCTGATTCTCAACAGAAACTCTACAAACTAGAGGGAACCGCACGATATACTTCAAGTGTTGAAAGGGGAGAACCTACAACCAAGAATACTCTACCCACCAAGATTCTCATTCAAATTTGATGGAGAAATCAAAAGCTTTCCAAACAAGCAAAAGTTAAGAGAAATCAGCACCACCAAACCAGCTTTACAACAAATGCTAAAAAAACTTTTCTAGGCAGGAAACACAAGAGAAGGAAAACACCTACAGAAGATAAACCCAAAACAATTAAGAAAATGGTAATAGGATCATGTATATTGATAATTCCTTAAATGTAAATGGATTAAATGCATCAAGCAAAAGACAGACTGGTTAGGCAGATGAAAATGTTCATGTACACACTTCCACTTACCACATCACTCTGCCTGACCTCCCAAGTTGTATGTAATTATATTGTTAAGTTAATCTTGTTCCCATTATGGCTTGCAACTGTAACTATTTTTTATTTTTTGTCTGGCTATTGACTGTGAAAACTGACAAACATCTCTTACTATTGTGATTATGTAACTATTACTCAATACTGTTGTATCATGATTGGGCAACAGAAAAATAATAGAATTCTATATCACCCTGCTGCTGCTGCTAAGTCACTTCAGTCATGTCCAACTCTGTGTGACCCCATAGACCCCATCCCTGGGATTCTCCAGGCAAGAACACTGGAGTGGGTTGCCATTTCCTTCTCCAATGCATGAAAGTGAAAAGTGAAAGTGAAGTCACTTAGTCGTGGCCGACTCTTCGTGACCCCATGGACTGCAGCCTACCAGACTCCTCTGTCCATGGGACTTTCCAGGCAAGAGTAATGGAGCGGGTTGCCATTGCCTTCTCCATATATCACCCTAACTACCATTTAATAGAAAAACCTGTAATCACTTTTTGAAATCCAGATATATATCAGAATTATCTTGGAATTTCTTGAAAAATACAAATGCCCAGGTATTGCTATTCTTTGCCAGAGCTCCAGATATGTTTCTAATGAGCAGCCATGTTTAAAAACAACTGGACTAATGATGATCTTTTACTTTTATCGAGTTTGTTTCACACTTCTATTTCATATTCGGTGCTCCCATTTCATTTAATTTTCCAATTTCTCCATCTTTTTTTATGTTCTTTTTCAAGCCTTTATCAAGTGTAGTAGAAAAGCTTTTATATACAAATATATAAACAGTATGTATAATAATTTTAGAAAACATGAATTTTGCCTAACTAAAAAGTTTATGACAGTTTGAATCCACTTGCTTGTCTTAGTATGAACAGAATGCTAGATTTCTAATTAAAAAAAAAATAGATATTCAACAAGCAACAAAGGTTTACCGTACAGCACAGAGAACTATACTCAATACCTTGTAATAACCTATGATGGAAATAACTTGAAAAATAACACACGGGTATATGTATAACTGAACCACCTCACTGTACACCTGAAACATTCATTGTAAGTCAACTATACTTCAATAAAATATATAAAGAAAAAAAAACTATCAGAACCTCTATTCATCAAAGACACCATTATGAGAGTAAAAAGACAAGATGAAAATTGGCAGAAGCTATTTGCAATATGTATATCTGACAAAAGACTCATATCCAGAATATACAGTGAAATCCTATAAACAGGCTTTCCTGGTGGCTCAGATGGTAAAGAATCCTCCTGCAATGCAGGAGACCCAGGTTTGATCCCTGGGTCAGGAAGATGCCCTGGAGAAGAGGAATGGCAACCCACTCCAGTATTCTTGCCAGAGAATCCCATGGACAGAGAAGCCTGACAGACTGTTAAGGGATCGCAAAGAGCTGGACACAACTGAGCAACTAACACTTTCACTTCAGTAAAAGAAAAACAGAGCCTTAAAAAGAGGCAAAAGACCTGAAGAGAAACTTCACAAATGAAAACATGCAAATATCCAGTAACCACAAGAAAAATGTCTATCATTAGAAATTAGGAAAATACAAATTAAAACCATAATGAAATACCACCACTCCCACCAGAATACTCAAAATGAAAAAGACTGACAATACCAAATGAAGATGTGGTATTGAGACTGTCATACATTGCTGGTAAGATTCTAAATTGATATAATGAGTGTTTGACAATGCCTCAGTTCAGTTCAGTTCCTCAGTCGTGTCCAACTCTTTGCGACCCCATGATTGCAGCACGCCAGTACTCCCTGTCCGTCACCAACTCCCAGAGTTTACCCAAACTCATGTCCATTGAGTCGGTGATGCCATCCAACCATCTCATCCTCTGTCATCCCCTTCTCCTCCTGCCCTCAATCTTTCCCAGCATCAGGGTCTTTTCAAATGAGTCAGCTCTTCGCATCAGGTGACCAAAGTGTTGGAGTTTCAGCTTCAACATCAGTCCTTCCAATGAACACCCAGGACTGATCTCCTTTAGGATGGACTGGTTGGATCTCCTTGCAGTCCAAGGGACTCTCAAGAGTCTTCTCCAACACTACAGTTCAAAAGCATCAATTCTTCAATGCTCAGCTTTCTTTACAGTCCAACTCTCACATCCATACATGACTACTGGAAAAACCACAGCCTTGACTAGACAGACCTTTGTTGACAAAGTAATGTCTCTGCTTTTTAATATACTGCCTAGGTTGGCCATAACTTTCCTTCCAAGGAGTAAGCGTCTTTTAATTTCATGGCTGCAATCACCATCTGCAGTGATTTTGGAGCCCCCAAAAATAAAGTCAGCCACTGTCTCCACTGTTTCCCCATCTATTTGCCACAAAGTCATGGGACCGGATGCCATGATCCTAATTTTCTGAATGTTGAGCTTTAAGCCAACTTTTTCACTTTCCTCTTTCACTTTCATCAAGAGGCTCTTTAGTTCTTCTTCACCTTCTGCCATAAGGGTGGTGTCATCTGCATATCTGAGGTTATTGATATTTCTCCCAGCAATCTTGATTCCAGCTTGTACTTCTTCCAGCTCAGCGTTTCTCATGATATATTCTGCGTATACTAAAGCTAAATATACATTTCCCCTAGAAGCCAGGATTACATTTCTAGGTATATACGCAATAGAAATGTGTGCATATGTCCACCATAAAACATATACCAAAATGCTCACAAATGTTTTCCTTTTAATAGCTCCAAACTGGAAAGAACCCAAATTTCCATCAAAAGGAAGTGGAAAACTACAATGTAACAACATAAAAGAGTACTATAGAACATACAAATGAACAAACTACCAACACATGCAACAGCAGGGATGAAGCTCTCAGGTATTACTTTGAGCAAAAGAAGCCAGATACTGTATGGTTCCATTTATATAATGTTCAAAAACAGATGGTACTAATCAAATCGTCAGAAGAGTAGTTACTTCTGAGGGTGAGTAACTGACTAGGAAGTGACAGTGGGGAAACGCCTAAGGTTCTGGAAGTGTCAGTACACTACACTGATGCCGTGGTATTAGACATGAGCACTCACATAGGTAAAATTCAGATAAGTGCATTTTACATTAATGTATGGTGTAACTAATTCTTTACGACAAAGAGGTATTATTTTGCTTAAATCACGCACCTTCCCTGGCCTCAATTTCTTTTTCTATTATATAAAGGGATTAGAGTATAATAAGCCTGTTTCTACAGTTAACAGCAATTTTCATACTTTACTATATTGCCCATTTATCTCCTTATATCCCTGCATCAGCCTGAGCACTTTTATCTCTGTCATTCTGAAAAACAGTTTAGCATTCCATGAATATTTACTGACTGGATAGAAAATGTACCAGAATATGATTTTGATTTCATGAATGTTATAAGAAGAAGGGAAGCTGTAGTTATTAAGACTATAATTAGAGCAGGATCCTGAGAGATACTAAATCATGCCAAAAACAAAGCCCCATTTCTCTCTACTGCTATGCCCTGTATTTCCCCAGGACCTTAGCACTACTCTTAGCAACACATTCTAAGCAAGTTCTCGGTCTTTTTCAAGGCATATGTCATAGCGCACACAGAGTATGAAAACTATACATATGGAAATAAAAGTATTACAAAGAACAAAAATCTCAGCACCTAACTAACTCGAAGCACAGGTTGTCTACAATGCAACAACACAATTCAGTTCTTTGGTAAATGCCCAAGACATCTTACAAGATATTCATGCTGCCTTGCTTTCCATTATCAGACATTTAATACCACTTTATGCTCTACTTTGCACCCCTGTTCCATAGCCATTTTACACATTTTTAGAAATCTATATGGAATCATGAACATGAATTAATCCATGCAGATGAAGAACATTTTGTCCTGACCTAGAATGCTTAAAAGTGGTCAAAATGTGCAGATTCAGTGTCAGTATGAATGAATATAGACATGCAGCTAGCTGTTTTCACTCTGCCTTTCTTCTGGCTGATGAGAAGGGGGAGTAGATGACACACTTCTGACCGAGCTCAACTGCTCAAGTAGGTTTAGACACAGGTTTACGAACACAGGTGCTTCACATTACAGAGGCAGTGCTGAAGAACCACATGTCAACCAAACTGTATTTCTCTGGGGAAAATGATTAGTTGACCCCCACTGGAGAATTACATGATAGGCAAAGAAATAGGCAGCCAAGTGCTGCTCTAAGAAAAAAGATGAAATCCAAGCAAGAATAACAGCCCTTCATCCTAAGAGTGAGAGAAATGCCTAGTATAGCAGAGGCAACTAGTGAGCAAGGAAAGGCCCTGAATCCAGGGTCAGATTAGACCCGAGTTCTAGTCCTGATTAGCCTTTGCACTTACTGGGATGAACCTGAGCAAACCCCCTTTCCTTTACTGATCCTCAATTATCATCTCAGTACAATACGGATAACAAGCCCTGCCCTAAATAATTCCAGGTTAGCTGTTTGAATCAAATTAGCCAAGCTGAAAAACGTGAAGCACAACAGGTGCCACTCTGTCCCCCCAGGAAGGCAGGAGCTAGTGTCTGTCTGCCCCCAGCACGTAGCAAGCACTGAGTATCAGCCCGTGTTATACGGAGGCACGAAGGAGCTGGTGCAGGACTACTACTCAAATGTGCTATAAGGTCTAAAAGCTTTACACAAAGACCACCCCCTGGGACCCGTGGCAATTGCAGGAAGAGAGCAGAGAGGGAGAGCTAAGACACTGGCTGGCACCTCCAGACGGCGAGGGAGGCTGTATCCCCAAACTAAGGACGGTAGCTGGACCACCCAAGGCAGGGAGGAAAGGCCAGGGCTGGGAGTCAGGGTCGCCTTGTGGTCTTGGGCAGTCCGCAGTGACAATCTCCGACGAGCGGATTCCCTACCCCCTCCGCTACCCCCTCCACCCGCCCCTACCCGGGACTGCACAAACGTCTGCGCTCAGACGCGAGAGGGACGCCCCATCCAGGATGCGGCCCCCGGTCCCCAGAAAAGAGAAGAGGCAGGCGCCGCCAAGGGCCCAAACCTCCAGTAGTTGCAGCTGCCGTTGCCGGGTAAGGCCGGGCCGCCAGCCGGGCTTGGCGCAGCATCAGCGCCCGCTGCCGCTTCCGCTCGATGCTCGCCCGCACTGAGGCAGACAGCTCCGTTGGTTGTTCCGAAGCCGCCGGCTCCGACGAAGCTTCCCCGGCGGCGGCCATCTCCGCCGGTGACGGTCGGTGGCTCTAGCCCCGCGCACGCGCACTGCTGGCCCAAAGCGTGCCCAAGGCTCCCCTTCGCGGAGTCGCCAGCACCGCCTCCTATCGGGAGCGCACCTGCGCAATTAGAGAAGGAAGTGGGGAAGGAAAGGGCGGAGGGTGAAGTCTGCGCACGCGTTGGCGCGGAAGCTACCTGCTGGTTTATAATACAGCGCAAGAGCCAGTGAGACATCAATGATCAGAACCTGGTCATCTCTAAAATAATAGTTTCCCTTGGTAGTTCAGTCAGTTCAGTTCAGTCGCTCAGTCGTGTCCGGCTCTTTGTGACCCCATGGACTGCAGCACTCCAGGCCTCCCTGTCCATCACCAACTCCCAGAGCTTGCTCAAACTCATGTCCATCGAGTCGGTGATGCCATCCAACCATCTCATCCTCTGTCGTTCCCTTCTCCTCCTGCTTTCAATATTTCCCAGCATCAGGGTCTTTTCCGATGAGTCGGTTCTTCGCATTAGATCACCAAAGTATTGGAGTTTCAATTTCAGCATCAGTCCTTCCAATGATATTCGGGACTGATTTCCTTCAGCATCGACTTGTTTGATCTCCTTGCAGTCCAAGGGACTCTCAAGAGTCTTCTCCAACACCACAGTTCAAAAGCATCAATTCTTCGGCACTCAGCCTTTATAGTCCAACTCTCATATCCATACATGACTACTGGAAAAACCATAGCTTTGACTAGACGGACTTTGTTGGCAAAATAATGTCTCTGCTTTTTAATATGCTATCTAGGTTGGTCATAGCTTTTCTTCCAAGCAGCAAGACAAGAGTCTTTTGATTTCATGGCTGCAGTCACCATTTGCAGTGATTTTGGAGCCCAAGAAAATAGAGTCTGTCACTGTTTCCATTGTTTCCCCCATCTATTTGCCATGATGTGATGGGACCAGATGCCATGATCTTAGTTTTCTGAATGTTGAGTTTTAAGCCAGCTTTTTCACTCTCCTCTTTCACTTTCATCAAGAAACTCTTTAGTTCCTCTTTGCTTTCTGCCATAAGGGTGGTGTCATCTGTGTATCTGAGGTTATTGATATTAATCCCTGCAATCTTGATTCCAGTCTGTGCTTCATCAAGCCCAGCATTTTGCATGATGCACTCTGCATATAAGTTAAATAAGCAAGGTGACAATATACAGCCTTGACATAATCCTTTCCCGATTTGGAACCAGCCCACTGTTCCATGCCCGGTTCTAACTATTGCTCCTTGACCTGCATACAGATTTCTCAGGAGGCAGGTCAGGTGGTCTGGTGTTCCCATCTTTTATGAATGTTCCACAGTTTTGTTGTGATCCACACAAAGGCTTTAGCATAATCGATAAAATAGAAGTAGATGTTTTTCTGGAACTCTCTTGCTTTTTCTATGATACAGTGGATGTTGGCAATTTGATCTCTGGTTCCTCTGCCTTTTCTAAATCCAGCTTGAACATCTGTAAGTTCTCAGTTCACGTACTGTTGGAGTCTGGCTTGGAGAATTTTGGGCATTACTTTGCTAGCGTGTGAGATGAGTGCAATTTCGCTGTAGTTTGAACATTCTTTGGCATTGCCTTTCTTTGGAACTGGAGTCAGACTTGGGTTAAACCCTATCCCTGACACTTGCCGTCAGCGTAACTTCAGCAAGTTATTTAACCTGAATTCAGTTTCTCCAGTAGTAAAATGAGGATAATTACAGAACCACTTCCACGGTTGTTGGGAGGATTAGATGTAGCCTTTTAGCACAATCCCTGGCACACAGAAAGTTTCCAAAATGATGGCAGCTAGTAGTAACAGTAGTGCCAATTCAAGAGAGATCAATAGATGATTGGTCTGAATACATTAAATGCCTGGCCTAGGGGAACGGGGTCTTTTTAGATTTTGGTTTAAACAGCCAAGAACACCTGGGTTTTCACTTGCTGTATGACGTCATGCAGATCACCAGGTACCCAACGCTGGTAAGCATGAGCTCGGCTATCTTTTCCTAGAATATTTCTTCAGTGTGGATGAACCGCCACCAAGCAGAGGGTTTGGAATTTGAGCCAAATCCTAACTTCCCAAATGTGTGGAAAATTTAGCAAAAGAAACATTGCATGATTTTCTTAAAATGTATGCTCTTTCTTTATTACAATAAAACTTAACTAAAGCCAGCAAACATTAAGTTCTAAATACTATATATACCATTTGGGACTAGGTTTTAGAGCAAGCTGGCACACTGCAGTTTCCCTTAATATTCAATGATTAAAGTTTGAGAAACGTTAAGTTAGTGATTCTATCAATTATATGTATATTCAAGCTGAAAGACCTTATATAAAGCATATAAATGCTGAGATTTCTGGTTGAACTGGAGACAGAAACCTCAAGCCATCACTACTGCCTTTCCCTCAGATTGTTCCCTATCCATTGATTTGTCCAGGTGATAAAATCTCAAATTCTATTTGACACCAAAAAGCATGAACACAAAAGAAAAATCAGTTAAATTTAACTTCATCAAAATTAAAAATCTTTGTTCATCAGAGGACACTGTCAAGAAAGTGAAAAGACAACTCACAGAATGGGAGAAGATACTTGGAAAATCATATACAGGTTTCCATGTCCCCTATCCAAAAGTAGAGCATTCCTAAGAAATCTGTTGTAAACCAAAATGCCACAAAGCAAAGAAGCAATTAGCTTAGAACATATCTTGCTAATGAATGCGTATGCACAAAATAAGTGAAGATAAAGCACATATGCGCAGAGACAGTTCACAGCTACGGTGACTGGATGCCAAGGTGCTCAGGGTAGATCCAGGAGAAGGAGCTGCTTGGTGTCACTCTCTCAAAAGTGTGCTGCCTCTATAATGGCTCGTTGCAAACCAAACATGACACATGTAGAGAACAAAGGAATGGATACCAAGGGGGGAGAGGGAGGATGAACCGGGAGATTGCTATTGACAAATATAGACTACTGTGTGTAAAATAGATAACTTACGATAACTAACGAGCTACTGTACAGTACAGGGAACTCCACTCTATGCCTGCTGTGACCTAAATGGGAAGGAAACCCAAAAAAGATGGGATATATGTATATGGATAACCTGATTCATTTTGCAGAAACTAACATTGTAAAGGCAATTATACTCAAATACAAGTTAATTTTTTTAATGCAAAATGGGTACTAGTGAAGGTCTTTCATAAGTGGCAAAATGACATAAGCAAACTTGAAAAGCAAGTGATATACCTGTATCTAAAAAGGGAATTCTTACAACTAAGTACAAAAAGACAATGGTTTGTAAATGAGCAAAGGACTTAAGTAGATATTTTTCTACAAATGGCCAAACAAGCACAATGAAAAGATATTATAGTGAAATGGAAACGGAAAAGCATCAGGTCAAAAGTGAAGTGAGAGACCATTTCACATCAATTACATGACTAGAATTAAGAGAAAAAAGAAAACAAAATAACAAGTGTTAGCAAGGATGTAGAAAAATTGGCATTGTCCTAGTTGGAATGTAAAACAATGTTGCTGGTGGCAAAGGGTTTGGCTATCCTTCAAAAAGTTAACACAGAGAATTACCACCTAAGTCAGCAATTTCACTCCTGGATAGAAAGAACTGAAGTCCTCAAAGACTGAAAACAGGTGTTCACACAAAATCTTGCAAACAAGTGCTCATAGCAGCACTATTCACAATACCAAAAGACTGAAACTACCCAAATGTCCGTAAAATGATAAACAGATAAACAAAACGTGGCATATCTATACAAGAAAAATAATTCGGCCATAGAAAGGAAGTACTGACACATGCTACAACACGAATGAACCTTGAAAATATTATGCATTTCTTTTATATGAAACATTTGGAATAAGCAAACCCATAGTAACATAAAAAGCATTAGTGGTTGGCAGGGACTGAGGGGAGGAGATGAGAGTGACTGCTTAAGTAGTGTGGGGTTTCCTTTGGAGGTAATGAAAATGTTCTGTTGTGACAGTTTCACAACATTTGTGAATGTACTACATGTTACTAATGGTAAATTTATAAACAAGTTTTTTAAAAATTCAAATTCTGACTGGGCCCAGGCAGGTCATGAAGTTAATGAATCCATCCAGGTGTCGCACTCTGTAAAGTGGGATGTGAGGGCCCCCTAAGGGAAAAGCTACTTGCGTAGGCTCCAGTGAGTAGACAGAATTTGGGCCCCTTATTGCCAACTGCCCAATGTTTGAAGAGAGGTAACTGCTTCTCAAAATTGTAAAGCACATACAAGTCACCTGGTGATCCACTTAAAATGCGGATTCTGATTCAGTAGGTCCATGGTGGGACTCGAGCTATGCGTTTCTAATGAGCTCCCTAATTGAGTTGCAGCTCCACCAACCATAGGTCTAATAGTAAGGGTCAGGTCCACAGGTTTTCAAACTTGGCTGCACCCTGGAAGCACCCTGGGGAATTTGAAAAACACAGTCTGATGTCATTGGTCAAGGGTGGGATCTGGGTATTAGGATTTTATAAAGCACCCTCTCCCCCACCCCTATGATTCTAATGGGCAGCACATTTTGAGAGTCAGCACCCTAATGACCCCCCCTAGACTCTATGCCAGAGAAGGCAATGGCAACCCCACTCCAGTACTCTTGCCTGGAAAATCCCATGGACGGAGGAGCCTAGTGGGCTGCAGTCCATGGGGTCGCGAAGAGTCGGACACGACTGAGCGACTTCCTTTCACTTTTTCACTTTCATGCATTGGAGAAGGAAATGGCAACCCACTCCAGGTGTTCTTGCCTGGAGAATCCCAGGGACGGGGGAGGCCTGGTGGGCTGCCGTCTATGGGGTTACACAGAGTCAGACACGACTAAAATGACTTAGCAGCAGCAGCAGCAGACTATGCAGCTGTAAGAGCCCTCAGTAGACATGAGTTTGAGCAAACTCCGGGAGACGGTAAAGGACAGGGAAGCCTGGCGAGGTGCAGTCCATGGGGTCACAAAGAGTCAGACACAACTGAGCGACTGAACAAAAGAGACAAAGAGCTTTTGAGACTGCGATATTTCTGTGTGGGACAAGGATAACTGTTTCTCTCCCAAGGTAACCTACTTTTGAGAATAATTAGCCCCTAGAGGCCTCCTCCCCAAGAAAGCACTCCAAAGTTGAATGCTGAAGGACATGGACCATAGCTCAGATGCCGTACCGGTCCTGGTATTTCGTTAGCTCTTGACAACCCTTTTGGGTTTCCTTTTACTGGGTAGCTCCTCTCCTTGGGCTTCCTGACCTTTGTTAGCAAGTTTAGTGTAACTGGGTCTGAATTGTTAGCTGAAGCCTCAACCAAGCTAAACCAAGGCTCCCTCCTTAAGAGAAAAGAGGAGTACATGCCCCAATCTGCACATCCCACACAGTGACAAAGGCTGCAGGGCCTGCCCAGAGCACAACAGCGTGAGTCATCTTGGTGGGGCACAAAAGGAAAGCAAGCAGGAGAATAGAGTAAATATGTTCTTGCCTCACCCCATTCAGTGTCAGGAGAAATCTATGACTACATCTGTATTCCTGCTTGTGCCTCTCACCTCCCAGACCAACTGTGATCCTGGCTGAAAGAGGAGTTATGAACAAAGCACAGGAAGAACTGAAAGCCCTAACAGAGCTTGATAAGGAGCAGGCAGGTAAGAATGGAAGCCAGCAAGGGGGGATGAAAACCTTGGCAGCACTTCCTGGTAGACCTCCTCTCTGAGAGCAGTACTGGGGTTATTCATGCCTGAGAGGACAGGATGTGAACATATTTGTCTGTATCATCTAGTAAATAGTACATGTGTGTGGGCTTTCTTTCTTACTTGCATTTTATTACCACCCTGATTGCTGGGCTTTACCTCTTAATGTGGTCACTTTGAACATCACTGGCATAAATTTATAATCGTAGAGAACATCCGTGGTAAGGAGCACACCAATTGGGGTAACTGTCTGGGATGAGCACACAGGAACACAGAATTAGCCTGATCCTACCAGACCTAAGCTGTATTGCTTTAGTAACCCAGGAAACGCGGTCTCCTTTGTCTGTAACTGACACCCTTCTGGAAAAACTTAAGATTTCAACCTCCCTGAACCAAAAGATAAAGCGATTGAGGCAAAACCATCATATTGAAACCTTGATCAATAAAATGTATGTGCAATAGGGATTTAGAAAACATCTTAAAGACTAACAACAATATTCTTCCAGAAGCAATAAGAAGTAGAAGGGTCCAAACAATTCAACTAAAGACAGGAACTAGGAAAGATGATTATCAGTGCTGAAAGCCAAAATCTAGTCACCCACTGACCAGCAAGGGCAGATCTTTCCACTCTGCATTCCCCAGGTCCTGAATGTGGGCCAAGGGACCTTGCTTCTTACTGCCTTTTCCAGGAAACTTGCCCTGTCTCCTTCCTTGGGCTCCTGTCAACCTCATGTGTGCTGGTATTGTGGCTTCTCCACATAAGAAGTGATACCTACCTGCCTCCTTAACTAAATTATCAGGTCCTTGAGAATTGGGACCCTCTGGTTCATCCAGTATCGCCAGCACAGCATCTGCAGAGTAGCCTGCTCATTAAATGTTGTGGAATTAAATAAACAGAATGAATAATGCTGAATAAACCTACTTCAGAGGTTTATTTCACCTCACCAGCACTGAAAACTCAATGTCCAAAGCAGAACCCAACAACCAACTCAGCCCTGGTGTTTATACACCTGTGGAAACAGGAAACACTCCACTTCAGAACAGCCCACTCCACTGTTGCCTGGTTTGGGCCATTATTTTTTGCAATAATAATAATAACAGTAAACACTTCTATGGTGCTTAGTATATAGTAGGTGTTTCTAAGCATTTAAAATTTATTAATTAATTTTTGTAGCTACTCAATGATTGTGTTCACTAATCCCAGTTTATAGATGAGATTATAAGGTACAGAGATGTTAAATAATTTATTCAAGGTCATAATCTAGTGACAGAGCTGAGTTCAACCAGGCACAGCCCAGCCCTGATATCAATAATCTCAACCACTAAACTCTAAGTCTCAACATTATTAACAGAATGTCTTCCTCTTCTCCACTAGTACTCATTCACAAGCTGGGATCAGGTCCTTGCAATACTCTACATGGCTAATACCCTAATACATAGTCCCTGCAATGCCCTTCATGGCTTTGAACAGACAGGGCTGTCTCTGTTTGAAGCCTGGTTTGAGAGTTTAATTGTTGCCAGTCTTAAATAGGGCCAAAGGAGGATGGAATGTGACCCAGGGCTCATTCATTGTGTGGATGAACTCCCAATCCACATAATAGGGTGATAGTTCTTATGGTTCCCTGTTTTCTTACTTACCCTCAATTGGAGTTTTTGTTTTCCTTTCAATTACCTTTATAAAAAGTGTGGTTGCAACTTTCAGACCACAAACCACTTAAATTTTATTGGCAAGTACTTCCTCTAATAGTTGGAGTCCCATTGAACAGTGAACTATTTGTCACGAGACACACTTGTTTTTACAGTTTTTATAATATTTGGAAATTGGATGAGTGTCTCTGGCTTCCATCCTTTCTCTGGTCCGACTGCAGGCCTAGTTCAGCTCCATTGCCTTTTGCCTGAACAGCGTCCTGGCTGGCTCCAGTCTCTCCTTCTGACCCATCTTATACTTGGTCTTACAGTTTCATTTTTCTAAAGTACAGCTTTAGGGAAATTCCCTGGTGGTCCAGTTGCTTAGGACTCCATATGCTTTCACTGCTAAGGGCCTGGGTTCAATCCCTGGTCAGGCAACTAAGACCCCACAAGCTGCACAGTGTGGCACTTCCCACAAGAAAAGAGTACATCTTTAACCGTTTGCTCAAAAATCATTGACCCCCAGTTCAGTTCAGTTGCTCAGTCGAATGTCTGACTCTTTGCACCCCATGGACTGCAGCATCTGACACCAAGCCTGCAGTTAATCCCCATCACCTGTTCCAGCTGCCTTTGGGGGTACTTACCCTCCATGAATTTCACTGAACTTTAATGCTCTGTCTTCCTATCTTCTAGGCTGGTCCTGCATTCCTCTTGCCTCTGGACTATTTCCCTCTCTGCAATTCTTTTGTTTCATACACTCACTCATTCTTGCATTTGTTCATACATTCAATCAGCAAATTTAAGACCCCATGCTCCAAGCGAGGTCTTATGCTGAGGACCAGGAATACAGCAACAAATTAATGATGCTCCTCTCAAGAAACTGATTTCCATTTCCTTAAAGATTAATTATGTGGAGTATCTTTTCATGTGCATATTGGCTATTTGCATATCTTATTGGGAGAAATGTCTATTCAAGATCTTTGCCCATTTTAAAGTTGAATTATTTGTCTTTTTTATTATTGAATTGTAAGTTTTTATATCATAGATATCCCAGTTTTCTAATTGTTTCCCTTATGCTTTTGTATTTCTAAGTTTTCTACAATGATGAGTGACTCTAATAAGCAGAATATCTAAAATGTGATACTAACCTGCATGAAAATGTAGAAATCATACTAATCAAACTTATGAATGATATTAAATTAGGAAGAATGTTAATGTATTTGGGGTTTTTTGTTTTACAAAATCAAGATCCATTCTTGGAGGAGCAGAACTATGGGTAAAATATTCAGTGTGTTAGTGTGAACTTCCTCATTTCAACATTTTCTCAGGATGTTTGATGAAGTGATCTTTTTCTGCATAAGTGGGAGCTGAAATTAGATGATATCCTGCAGGCTCAACCTTCACTGTCTTTGATTTTCGGTTAAGGTAGGGGTAGAATTCTCTTGACAAGGGTTCATGAAAAGCAATCTGAAAGTCTTGGTGTCTCACAGACTCAGTGGGGATCAGCATGTGATGTGACTGATGAAAAGAGAGGATGTGATCTGAGATGACAAGAATCAAAGCAGCGTGTCTGAACTGAGGGAGAGGTTTGTCCTGCTGATTGAGCTGCTCAGACCAGACCCGAAGCATGTTCCCACTTCTGAACAACACTCCAGGAACCAGAGCACCATCTATGTGGCTGGGTTGGGAGGGAAGGGCTAGGAGGAAAGTGCTGGGAGGATGGCCACTTCAGAAAAGTCGTGATGAAGGCACTACATCTCTGGAGGGGTTTCCCTGGGCAGAGGCATCAATGTGGTCTGCCAGGCCTTTATCATCTCACTTAACTGGAAATTCACAGCAGCTCACTGGGCAGGATTTCTTCTTACCATATACCATGAGACCCAGGAATACACTCATGGCAATTTCCAGTGGCCCCTCATCTTGGAAGCTGAAGACGCAAATGGCAATCAGGTGAGAATCTGACCTGAGGTCCACAGAGCAGGAACAAGGAGACACCAAAGACACTCTAGGGCAGCAAATACAAATTGTCCTGGGGTCCAAGCTGGCAAGGAAAACCAACCTTTTTAAATGTAAACCTTTAAAAATGAACACCTGCCTTTTAAATGTATACAAGTTTCTTCACTTTCACAGATAAATATATTGGGCTCCATTTTTTTTTTAAATTTTATTTTATTTTTAAACTTTACAATATTGTATTAGTTTTGCCAAAATATCGAAATGGATCCACCACAGGTATACATGTGTTCCCCATCCTGAACCCTCCTCCCTCCTCCCTCCTCATACCATCCCTCTGGGTTGTCCCAGTGCACCAGCCCCAAGCATCCAGTATCGTGCATCGAACCTGGACTGGCTGAGTTGGTCTTTTACTTTTCCTTTTTTTCAGAAAGAACTAAAAAAAAAATGTTTTATTTTTATAATTAAAAAAACAGCAATGTACAATGAGAAATGGCATCCCAGTCATCCTCATTTCTGGGGTGACAACAGGGAATAATGAGGGACAGCCGTGAAAGGAGTGCAGCAGGGCCAGTGTGAAGCCAGGCCTCCCACTCTGTTAAAGAGGAGCTAAAAATTGGGATTTTTATGTGAAATCATCCAATTTCTAAATCT